>NC_141819.1:22691283-22995450 GCF_982586985.1 Callionymus lyra
AAACAGAGGAAATGTGAATCAACAAATGGCCTCAAAAGTGTGAGAGTCGTTTTATTATCTTGTTTTATGTGGCATCACCTGGTGGCTCTGAGGGTTATTGGACTCAAATGAGGGGGTGGGTGTGGTGAGAGGGTGGGGGGGTTTAATTCCCTCCGCCTTTGTTGTGTCGTGGACACATTAACTGGTATGATAGAGAGGAACCTCAGGTCCGTCCTGTGATGGTCTCCGGCGTCAGCAGAGTCATATTCTTCTGACTGGCTGGTCGTCGGGCGCCGGTCCTGTCTGTCCCCATGTCTGCCCATCTGTGTCTGGCTGTGGATAGTGGAGGTGTGGGGTGAAGGATGGGGAGCCGGGCAGACGTGCAGTGTCAAGGTGGTGACGTGGGTGAACGAGTCTGTAGGTCTGAAGGAAGAGAAGAAAATGCACTTTTTAAAATCCTAATTTAGTGTTTTTCTGAGCTTCAAATTAAAAAAGTTAATTCAAATAAATGATAAAATAAATCAACATATTCGATTTACATTTGGATGTTGTTGAATGTTTTGACGATTTCTTTGTGTATGAATTCGGAGCATTTTTGTTTATTATCAAAACGTATCATATTGAGTCAAAACTATATTTCTGATACCATTTGATGTGATGATCTTCATTCTTTATTTTATCTGATATTGAACAAATATTGAGTCCTTGGCCCGTTTGAATATTTTCACATTTGAAGTTGAGCTCGGTCGCATCATTTTTAGTGGTAAAAAACAAGTGAGATAAATATGGTAAAGGACCTCCAAGTCTGAGACCATGTTGCTTGGAAATGAAACAAATAGAACATCAAGAATAAGAAACAGTTTTCAAGTGATTATTTTTTCATTTTATTTTTTTACAAAAGGGGCCTTTTATTGATATACGATGATAAATAGATAGAAGTTAATGTTATAAGTCTTTTAAAAATAGATCAATAATGTATGCTTGGACGAGGCAAATACTGGAAGAAACAAAACGTCGGTTCAATTTCTTTAACATCAATGATGCATTCGATGACAATGGGATTGCTATGGTGCGTTAAAAAACATATCATATTTTATAACTAAAGCAAAACACTACAACAGAACACTGTATCACTTAAATGAAAATATATATAGATTTCCTGTCTGTCAGTCGTTAAGGAGAAATGTTGATTTTTTGCGAAGTTTACATTGTTTTCACTGGTTTTATTAGTTATTTCATTCATTGAACACTTTGAGTTTGGTATTGTTTGCAATTTTTCTTTAAATATTGTTGTTTGTTTAAGCTTATTCCAGTGCTGTTATATATATTTTGTTATTTAATAGGTGTGTGTGATCAATAGTAAAATAAAAAAGGGGACTTTTGTGTGTAATAAATAAAATATCACTATCCGTATAGGCCACAAAATGTAGGATGTGTGTAACCTTATTTGTTGTTTATTTGTTTTTGTTTATTTAACGTATTGTTCTTGCTCTTTGTCTGAATTGATTCATCACAGCCTCCAAACTTACACCCATACACTTGGCACATTTGCCTTTATCCCACAGGAAGTCACTTTTCCTAGTAACTAATTACTATAAAGGTAAATTAAAGTAGTTGAGTGACTTGTCAAAGAAGTATCTAGTAATGTAACTAAGATTGTATTTTAACTTACCCAACACTGCTGGAACCTATCATGTCCCAAAGTTGTAATACTTTACTAAGTGTTTAAAATCACAGTCTTAATCTAAACTCAATTTCATTCTGCATGTTGCATATTTTTCTGTTAATACAACTGAGTTGTTCAATGTTGTCTCCAGTCAATGGAACCGAGATGCAACAGGAGGTACCCGAGAGCCCCCTTCGGTCTCCTACCGTCGGAGGTGGCAGTGAGAACCAGCTGCTCTGAGGTCAGAGCATGAGTGTGCGCTGAGCTGCAGGTCTAGTTTCAGTCCGTCTGAAGATGAAACTGGTGTTTGTGGTGCGTTTCTGTGGAGATCTGTGCATGTTTAGGTTTGTGTTGACATGTGTAACCTTCGCCTCAACACTGGACCAACTCAACAACACAAGGATGGAACCTCCAGAGGGGAAAGACCTGATAACAACCCTGAATAAAAATAGAAAAGATATAAGAGCTTAAATAAAGAGATTTTTTTGCTCTTTAAATTCAAATGTGAACAGCATACCAAGAGTTATCTCATTCAGAACTCCAAGTTTTTAAGCATATATATATATATATATATATATCCAGTGCAACAGAAATTTAGGAAAAGGAAAAAAAATAAATAGGCATTAGCATTGAGAGTTTGAACTTACTTATATGTGACATTTTATATTTAAAAGTGTTTAATTTCATGTTGTTAATTCCTTACTTGACCAAGGGCCGCATGAAATCTCTTAGTGAACTATTTTTTAAATGTCCAGAAATTGACATGAATATAGAAAATATTTGAACTATATGTAGTAAATCCCATCTTTCCTACACTGACAAAAATAAAGAAATTACTGTAAAGACGGAAAGTGAAGTCTCTCCATCTGTTCTTCGAAATAGAAGAGTCTGCATAAGTCAGCATCTGTTTGTGTTCACATATCATTTCCATGTAAAAAATAAGTGTATTTCTCCAGATTATGGGATGCATGATCATGTACACGTGGGGTTAAATGATGGAGGCCTGTCGGCCTGAGGCCCGGCAATCCCCCCTCCTCCGAGCCCCCAGAGGCCTGAGCTATTTGTTGGAAAATCTCTCTGACGCTCTTCCTCTGTCTCTCATTCCTTGGGTCTCGATGTGGATCCGGGATAAACACAAACGGAGGTGCTGCCTTTGTCCAGCACAAATCCCCACTTCCCGTGAAACTTCCAGCTCTGCTTTTTCCTGTCAGAATTCCACAGCCATTAAACTTTCCTGGCAGGAATTCAGAATCTCAGAGGAGAGAAAGATGGAGCCCCCCCCCCCCCCCCCCCCTCCTCCGCACACACACACCCACACACACCTTGTGTCGTCTCCTCTGGATATCACAGCCCGGCTCCTGCTGAACACCTTAAATAAAGATCCCACTTGTTTTCCTTGCTGATCAGGTTTCCTCAAAAGTGTCTATTGGTTTTGTAGAAGGGGTCAAGTTGAGGTGCAGGGTCGAAGTGCCCCCCCCCCTTCAGACACGTCAGTTCCAATAGACTCAAGAGCCTCAAGAGAGCACAGGCTTCGAGGGCCACATTCTTTGACCTCGCCTCAACAGCATTCATTTGCAATTTTAAACACTTTATTTTTGTACATATGAATTTTTATTGAAAGTATATTTTCCTCAACAATCTTGAAATGCTTTTTTATGTTTTATATAAAGTGAAATGAAGCAGATATAAAGGACCAAATGATTAAAGTGCAAAAATACGTTCCTTTTTTTCTTTTTATTTATTCATAGCATAAAAATCTGTTCTTTTTACTTTATTTTATGGCTTTTTTTTTGTATTAAATTGAACCGAGTTTGACATGTTTTTACAACTCCTTTTAAAACAGCTTAGTAATACATATTTTTGACATTATTTTACCACTCAAAATACACACATTTAGAATTAAATATTCTTGCTAATAGTATTTTTTGGATGAATTATTGAACTATTAAGAACTTTTGGAAGGATTACTCTGGGGACGACCATGAATATGAATAACCGCCTTTTAAAAAAAATGAAAGGTATCATTTTCCCTTCTCAAAAGCAGGGAAATCACTTAAGAGGGTTTCCTTCTGAAACAAACAAATCACTTTCCTGATCAGTTTTCGATGATCGCATGATGGCGTTCACATGTTTGAGCTTTGAATACGGTGATGATGCTTCATTGAAAATATACGTTTATTAATGAGATTCAGAATTTTCCTCATCATCAAAGTGCAACAACTGTGCTGAGCCATGAACTATCCAGATGATAATGATGATTTGTTTGGATGGATTTGAACCAGAGACCTTCACAACCTGCAGGATTAAGAAATACACAACATTGTTGCCGATTCCGTCGACGTAGTTCATTGTCTCGCAGAGATAAGAACCAAAGTCGAATTAGGAAGTAAACATTGGACCTACGGCCGCGATTCGGGTTCTTTACGACCACAGGAGTTTGGGTTCACTGGCAGCAAGAACAACAACACGGCCTCCCACTTGGCGGGACAGCTGAAGGAGTGGTAGCGCTACCGTGTTGGAGAGCTTCTCACTTTCTCACTTTCTGTCAGTCGTGTCGGAGGGAAATTACACAGAGCTTATGTGACTTTATGGCCTTCAGCGGTGCCACAGCTGGTGTTTTGAGTGTTTTAGGAAATTAAAAAAAAAAGAGCCGTCGAGGCACCAGACGTACATAATATGACATTTGTATGAACCGTTTCAGGCACGTTTGAGATACCAAAAATAAAGTCAAGCCAAGAAGTGGGCGCAACATCCAACCCCCAGAGGTCCCTAACAACAGGCCACACAGAAAGAATTTAATTTAATTTAATAAATTTAATTTCTGTTGTATTGATTGTAATAATCTGTGTTTTATTTTGAAAAAAGAATGTTTCTGTGCCAACATTAACATGTGACTCTTGACAGATCAAGGTGTCTATATCTGTTGAGTTCGCTTAAAAAATATCTTGATAAACTTGAAAAATATCTTAAAACACGAAAGCAGCTCGCTGTTAAAATGTACTTTTCATTTTTTCTACTTTTATCGGACATTAAACTTTACAATAAACGTATCCATGGTGCAAAAAATAGCTCAAAAACTCTTTAGAAACTCTTCCATGTCGACAGGACAAAGGTCAGTCAAGGAAAAGAGTGTCAAGAGGGATATGGGCAAACAACGGTCGGGGGAGCAATCCACTTGACTCAAAAGTCCAATTGTTACCATTTCAGCTTGACCCTGAAAACAATGGGTCTTGCTGCTGCAGTATCTTGAAGTTAGGCAAGAATATCATCACGCAGCAGCAAATTAGATGGTAACTCAAGATTTGCAACATGTGAGCATGTAGTTATACACGCTAACTTCAGCACCTATCAAACCAACAAGCTTTCCTTTCCCTGAGCTGACATTCTGTTTAAGAACTGACACCTACAACAGAATGATTCCCATCCATCGTCACCCCTCTATCTGGCTATTAACAATAATAATAATAATACATTTTGACGCACAAACATCATGTCGAAGCGTTACTGCTGACACCTACCACAAGCTTTCACCATTTGCGTCAGCAAACCTGACGGATTATCGTTCGGAAGAAATGTTGAAAACCACGAATTCCCCGAACCTTGTAATTTAAATGCTTCTTAGATTAACTTGTCAGCAGTTTCTAATAGTTGTGCTCAGATTAAGATGAAGGAGATTTTTGTCCATCTAATGTGAAACCTTTAGCAGATACAACTAGAAACTGGTTCACGATTAACAGTACTTGTTTTTGGTGAAATTAAACAACATTTTCTTACATTTTTAGCAGTTCTCTATTGAAGTTCATATATATTTAAGTTTAAATCAAAGTCTTTCTACATTGAAGTCAAATTAAATGAATACTATAATCATAAGAAGACCAACATTCTAAAAGCCAATAGATGGGAGTTTTTATTGAGATAAACCTGCGTAAACAGCAGCCAGAGATTTATTGTCCTCCTCAAACTAACTATGTAATTTCCCCATATTGAGTTTTTACTCCGTCACCTTCAAATGTGAACTATACCCATTCCTCTGAGATTTAGTTGCCAAAACAGCTGCCGAGTCTTGTAAAAACCAAGCGGGCTAATGAAGAAAGTGTGTGTGTGTTTGAAAGTGAAAGCACCAAGACAGCACGCCTTGAACTCGCCAGACTAAATGAGAACAATCTGGATGGTGACCGTGTTCGCCCAGATACCCACGGAGCATTGACAGAGCGGGTGTGTGTGTGTGGGGGGGCGGCAGGGGGGCAACAAGGCAGCCAGGGGACAGGGTTTCAAACCCGCCTAAAAAGAAAGGGAACGACTTCAGGAGGAGAGGAAAGTATCAGACACCTGCGGCGGAAGCCCTCTGTTTGATCGGGGGGCTGGAGAAGAAAGAGCCGGGGGTCCGGGGGGGGGGGAGAGGCTAGGTGACTGACTCTTGAGATCAGGGCTGTGTTGGCCCAGATCAGACCACGCTGGGAGAGCACGGTTGTGAACAGCCGCACTGTAATAACTCAGGGACTGGGGGGCTGTAAAACGATAGCTTGGCAGGAATTGGTTTACAGCCGTGGCAGCCGACACTTGCTGAGACTTCCCATTCAGACGGTGCTGGTGTGAGGGGTAGCTTTCCTGTCCACCGATGTTTGTGTGGACAGACCGGCAGCGAACCCACTGGGGGGGAAGCCAGACGATGGAGGAAGACAAAGTGATGCAGACAAACTATGAGGTTATGAAAAGCTGGTGATGATGATTTATAGCCCGGGAAAAGGTGGCAGTTCTGGCCTTTGGCGTCACCAGGTGTTTTTGCCAAAAGTCGAGGGTTTGGGACAAGCTCTGTGAGAGTTCCTGTTCTCTTCGGGTCAGGATTAAGGGAAAAGGATACAACTGTTGGTTTCGCACCAGCTGGTGCCGCCCCTAACGTGTAGTTTGCCAAGTTGCCACTCTTTTTGATGTGGTGTTGAATGACCGCCATGATCAGCCGACGGTAGGAACTGTACCGAGAATAAGCCAAAGCTGCAACAACAAAGATGACATTCTACCTCAGATAGTTTTTTTTTTATATACTCGCCTTAAACTTTTCCTTTTTTTAAGCGTCTCTCCGAGATGCAAACATATAACATAAGCCAGCACAGTGGGAGAAACAAATGCTACCGATACATTTTACAAGTCCGGCGTGTTAATGCTGCAGGGATGAGATTTCAGTGAATTCATCCAAGTCAAATATGAAAACAGCTTTTTACTATTCGCAAGTGGCGATCACACTGGGAAGTCAAAGAGTAGATACGTCTCATTTACAAACCAGAGGACCTCCATGTAGGACCGACGTGTAGCTGCTCAACAAGCATTCAATGAATCTCATGTTACCTTTCATGGCTATACAGTCGTAGAGCTGCAGACGAGAATGTTTTCTTGAGAGAATCTCAAGAAGTTTGTTAGTCGTCCATTTTCTAAGTTAATATCAAAAGTTGAAAACCATACTGTGTCCCAAATCGCACATTACAATTAATATTTTAAAATTAGTAGTGTGTGAAAATGAAGTGCACAATGCGCCACAATTGGCGCACTCAAATGGTCAGAAAATTGAGTGTGGATCGATGGACACTTTCCACCCTTAACGGCCGCCATCTTAGTGACGTAGATGGCGCTAAACCGAAGCTACGTCACTGACGACATGTCTTCAGAGCAGATACAGATGTAAATGTCTAAAGAAAACACACATTTTACCACAAAAAAACACAACAACAATAATAACACACCACAAGAGGAGAGAAATTCTTCCAGACTGTTGCTCCTAAGCTTTGGAACGATCTTCCTCTCCCTCTGTGTTCGATGATCTACTGACTCCCTCAAGAAACATCTTAAGACATTCTTATGTGCAGGCTTTTCCTTGTTTGTCTCTGTGTTGTCATGGCCTTTTAAGTATTTATTTTATTGGGTATTCTTTTATTGTTTAAGCGCTTTGTGACCCTGGTCTTGAAAAGCGCTTTATAAATGCTTATTACTTACTTACAATGAAACACAACTTAATACTTGTTTCAATTGGAGAAAAGTGTAGTATTGTGATAAGTGGCAGTATTTGATTTGAGACAGTACTATCCTCTCGAAATTTGCGCACTGGGCAAGTGCATGTACTGTAAACCATTGAACTCGGAGAAGTGCGCAATTTGGGACACAGACTTTCTGTTTAGTGGTGTTTCACAAATGTAACTTCCTGTTTCCCTTTATCAGTTCTGACCAATCGCGGCAAGTTGGAATCTACATGATTCCTTTGCTCTGTTGCTCTGTACCAATGTTGTGTCTCCCGATTGAATAGCTCTTTTAAAAGCTCCTTTAATTTTATTTAAAGAATTTTCCTTTTGACAAGTGAGTAATTGATCTGCCATTTAAACAAATAAACTGATAACATTTTTTCCTGTTAAATGAGAGGTTTAAACTGCTAATTTATTTCCTTGGATATATTAAATAAATTAGGCTGAATCTTTTTATCGGGTTTCCAAAGAGCCAATGATTTAGAGCAAAGAGTGCAAGTTCAAACTGGCGTATCTCTGTATCTGGTGGTTCTTATTCCCCGTGGGTGGATCCGAATGATGTTTGGAAAGTGACAGGTCAACTTTGACCTGCGCCCACAGATGGTCGGCAGCAATGGCTCGTGTTGCTGTCAGCGGGGAGCAAACCTGGCCCAGAGTAAATAGTCAAACAAACACAGAGGTAATCCCTCTGTTGTTTTTCTTAAACCCAGCTTGACCACCTACCGACAAAACAACACGTCCCGTTACCGGATTCATGTCTCAGCCATGATGTGGATAAGATTGAATCAATCAAAGTACATTTCAGGAACTAAGTCAGCTCTCCAGGTCAAGTTTTGAACACATCTTGGGAAAGTATAGTTTGACATAATAACCACGTTAATGTGTTTTGTGTTGTGTCTTGTGTATGTAACTTTCTGTTTTTGCTGCTGCCTACCAGGAACAGGTCTCTCTTGCAAATGAGACCCTGTGTTTCAATAATAATTTTACCTGTATAAATTAAGGTTAATCAAATAAAATAAACATAGACCACTAATTAAGTTAATTTTTTTGTTTATTTGGACATTTATGTTTCGAAAGGCATTCACAATAATACTATTAAAAGGCAGTGATATCGTCCAGTCTTCCAAAGAGTGTTGGAGACAAATATTGACATCTACAAAAATAACATGGTACGGTTCAAACAGGGCATTCCAACTGCTTGGCATATTTTTGTGCGTGAGTAGAAATGTTTATCTGAAGGATATTCCCAGAGGTCCCCCCTCTCACTGCCCCCGTCTTGGGAGTGTCTGAGGATTCCGAATCTCTGCGAAATAGAGGGTGTGGAACCTCGAAACATCACACAATGACCCTGGAAAACTAACAATGGCCTCACACACATATTGTTATGGTTTGGCCCAGTCCAGTGCCCCCCCCCCCCCTCCTACAGTGGAACTTCAGTGATGGATTGCTTTCCTCACTCACGATGCTTGGCCTGCGTTGTTGCCCCGCCGGACTCCAGTCCACCACTGGGAACTGGCCTGTTTTCCTTCTCCCTGGCTAGAAACCTTCAAACAGTCAGCAGCATCTTACCCTCCTTTCCTCACTCCCCTCAGCTGCTGCCTGTTATGTTTCCACAACACACAAATGACTAGGATGTATATGAGGATTCATCATCCACGAAACATTGTTTCCCTGTGATGAGCTGGAAACCAGTGAGGAGGTGCCCTGTACAATAATATTGAGATTCAATATGATGACATCGCATGAAAATGCTGCTGGATTAGAAGACCAGGGTGGTCGCCGTTTTTGATAAAAGGATCCTAGAATGTATTTCAAATATTAGGATAAGGAGTAGTACTATGGTCTTTGTGCTCGTGGAACAATGGACAAACTCACCACCCATGTCAGGACCTGTCAATGTTCATAGATAACATTGTTTTGTGGATTTGGAGAAGGTCGCCAGTGGAAGTTGCTCCAGAGGTTTTGGGTTCAAAATCTTATGTAACAGGCTATTTAGATGTGTGTCAGAGTTCGATCCCCATTTCTATTAAGAAAGAGAATCTTTGGTTCGGTGGTTGAATTAGGACTATGGTCCTCCCTATTTTGCAGAGACTATGGTTCCTATATAAGCTGGGAAAACCTTTGTATCCCCACAGACGACATGTCAAAGGTTTCTGGTGAAAGAAATTGTAGAAAATTAATTTATAGATTGACTCAGTCAACCATAGGTCTATGATAAAGCTTCATAGGGTTGGACCAAGTCTTTGCTTGAAAACCCTACTCAAATTGAACTACTAATATCAATATCTGCTCATTCAAACGCTCAACAGGGGGAGCAGCAAGAAGACTGTTCAAACATCTTTCTGTCAGAAGTGAGGGAGTGATTGAACAAAAACATATTTTTAAATTTATTCACTCTCATTTGGGATTACTGACATCTGCTGGACATTTCTCACAGTCCCAATACGGAATAAACAGCACATGTTCATTCTTGCCTTTTTGCACCTGATTTTCTTAAAGGGCAACTAATGTGAAAACTCTTCAGCTAGCTGTAATTAAACCCCGCTTTGTTTATACAAGGAGTTGCCAAGACCTTCGGGATTGATGATGTGCAGTGACAAACCTTAATGATTGACCAATCACAGCAGAGTAGGGGTGATTATGGTAAACAATAATTTATCTCCATAAAAACGAAGTGGGCGGAGCTTAAACACATTTTCCACTTCATGAGGAAGACTTAATTCATACACACACTTTATCTGGACATTCAATGTTAAACGATAAGGTTTTGATTTCTGAATCTATTATAAAACGATTGGCTCCATGAACAAACGACAGAGAAGTGATTTGTCAAGAGTCCTTCTGATAATTCATCATGTCCTTTTCGGTGTCTCTCACTAATCCTTCTGAGAAAGACCTGATGATTAATGGTCAGCATATGAATTGGTTTCTTCTTTTAAGACATTCATGACATTCATGTCAGGAAATGTATCCACCTCTGGTTCTGGGAAGGGAAGGTGTCGCAAGAAGCCAGATAACTATCCACTGGCGTGCATTGGAGACTGGTTGTTCCGAAACACCTCATCCTCTGGGTTTTAGTGGGATTTCTGACTTACAGGATCCACAGATGACTGGATATATTTAGGATGGGGAGAAATCTGGCTCAACAGACAGTGGAAAATCTCTCTCCGGAGCATCTTGGTGCAATAAAAAGGGTAAGTTAGTTTTAGGAATGCAGTTTGTCCATCGTTTTCATTAAGCAAACGTTTGAGTTGCAAGAAAAGAAGGACTGTATGGCACAGGTGTTTCTTATAATACGGAGAGTTTAATACATATTTATCTAAAGTATTATGTGGTATATTAGTGTGAAAATAGGTCCCTAGAATGTGGCTTTTGGCAGAGATTTGTTCTTTCAGGTGAAAGTATTCTAAAAGAATGATGAACGATGAGAAAGATTGGACATCACTGACAGATTCATAAAGTTTTATTCAGTTTCATAGTCCTGCTGTCTTATTTTCAACTTACCAAAATAGTAAACTCGTAAAACTAAACTTCTTAAATGTATTATGACAATTCATCAACTTAACAGTTGGACAGTCAATCCAATCCGACTGTCTTTGACGCAGCCAAGGTAGCAAATGAATCCTACGGTTTTGTTTTTCTTGAGGTGTTCGCCACATTTTGTGTTTTAAACCACCAGATCTGGATCTCAAATCTGTATTCTTTCCACTGGGGTTCTACCAGGGTCTGTGACAGGTTCTATACTCTTTTTTGAATTTGCCTTAATCCCTGACTAACTGTTTTTTTCTTCTTATGACTTGTGACTCAGAATCCGATGGACATCTTCAACTCATTCTAGACTAAGCCCAACATATATCTTTTCTAATGAAGAGTTAAATATAAATATAAACTACTTAAAAAAAGGATTAGATTAAGATAAGAAAACATAGTTTAAATTATTTGGACATGTATGTTTCGAAAGGCATTCACAATAATATTATTAAAAGGCAGTGATATCTTCCAGTCATTGTTGGAGAAAAATGTTGACATCTACAAAAATAGCATCAAACCATGGAACGGTTCAAACAGGGCATTCCAACTGCTTGGCATATTTTTGTGTGTGAGTAGAAATGTTTATCTGAAGGATATTCCCAGAGGTCCCCCCTCTCACTGTGAAAATTTTCCTCAAACTAGACCACTGACAACTTGGTGTTGAAACTTTAACAAAGAATCTGATTGTGATACTTGTAGACAGACTCTATGATTTCTGACATTGCTAACAGCTTTCCTCTCCCAACACGATGCAATGACCTTGATTTAACAATCCAGTTCGTACAATGAATGGAGGAGAGTGTGAAAGAAATATTGCTTTATTACAATATTAATGTGTTTTAAACTGCTTACTACATTATCACAATATTAATGTGTTCACTTCTTTACCACAAATGCATATGTGTTCGAAATCACTAATTGCCTTAAGCACAATGTGTATGTGTTTTGAAACTCCTCACAAGATATATCCCATCAGGGGTCAGCAAGGGCAAGTGAAAGAGCAGGGAACGAGTTGGGAGACGGAAGGTGAACAGATAACGGTGGGATACTCCTTAACCTTGAGTGTCATCTGTAAGACTGTTGTGAACTGCTGATGCCAATGCTCTGATGTAACCTGCACAATGAATCTTACTGAGGACAAACTAAGTTGGGAGGGGGGATGAGCAGAAGAGAATGCTTTTGATGTAACCTCCACAATATGTTTTACTTGTAACAAACTGAATAAAAAGGGAGGGACGCAAGGCCTTCGTTGGACAGTTGGTGCGAGCTAACTTCCGCGTTGGTTCTGCTGTTCCCTCCGGAGTGAAGAAACAATCTCTTGCTGGTGTGAGTCTGACTCTTTTGCTATTGAACTGTTTTGTCTGTGAAACTTTGTGAACAGTTTTTCTGACATTTAACTTGGTCCTTCGAGCCGGATGCCAACGCCCTTTCTTCGGTGGATGATCGACGACGCCTGAACCACACGGTGCACCGGCCAGTGGGTCTTACAAACCCCTGGGAGACCTCCTTTCCACGAGGCCAGGAGTCGGACATCATCTACCGGAGAGAACGCTGACGGCATCCAAGACCAGATCAACTCCACCAGCGAAGAGATTGAGGTCAGTTGTGTTTTTCTGACTAAGTTGTGTCATTGTGATATAAAGCATCGTTGTATCAAATGAACAGAACGTGGGACTAAAGGGGACAACGTAGACGTCCCTCCACGAGATCACTGAGTGATCTAAGGCCGTATTGTTGTAATACGGAGTATCATTGTGAGTATCATTGTGACACAAGGTACAAGAAAATAGAAAGAGGTTTAATCTTTTCTGTTTAAAGGCCGTACTTGCAGTACGGGGTGTTACTGTAACACCAGGACCATTTTCTCACTGAGAGGTTGTTGGGATTCTTGTCGGTCGAAACCTAACGGTGACAACGTAAAACTGACCAAGAATTTACAAAACCATCATAGAAATTGGAGTCTTGAGTAAAAGAAAGAATCTAAAACTGGTAAAACGACTGTGAGTATAAACACCCAGGGGTACCCGCCTCTTTTGAGGTAGAAGCTTGGTATCCGGTCGTTCCCAGGCATTTAGCATTTTCTTTCGAAAAAACTCGATAAGACACATACCAGAACGACATGAAGAAGGCAAATAAGACTTTTGCGGAAGCAGAAGCAATTAATAAAAAGAGAGAAAAAGAAGAACGATTGCGTAAAATTGAGTTGGCAGAAAAAGGCAATAAAGGTTGTTGTAGATTTGTGGAAAAGTGGCGAAAAATATATGATTTTTCAGGAGATGTTGATAATGAGACAGAATTGAGTAAGTTGTTGAGTAAATTGTCTTTGAAAGATAGAGAAAAGGGAAAGTTGAACGAAGTACATGGAAAACAGTGGTACGCATGTAAGACTCTGTATGACAGAGCAAGGGAAAAGAATCAGAAAATAAAAAATAAAAAACAAATGAAAGTGTGTTTAGTATCAATAAATTGTGCTACAAAAAATAAATAAAGATTTAAAGTGAAATTTCTGATCCAATAACAAAACCATCATGAACATAGTTGCTTTTAGAATCATGCAGTGGTCAGTACCTGACATGAATGAAGTGAGCATAAGTGACTGATACAGGAAAGTGTTTTAGGCTACAATAACTACACACCTGATAAGTAATAATGATACAGCTAAGGTTAAACTAACTGTTTAAGATGAAAATGAATTTGAACAAATTAATGATTCAGGAGCAAGTTTAACTGTGTCTCCGATCGCTGATAATGTGCAAAGGGGAAACGCCCCTAGAGCAGAAAAGTTGGAATTCCCTCCCTCCGATTTGCACGGGCGGGGGCCAATTCCAACTCCAACACCGCGGGTTCACTAGGCGGTAGGGGCCGGAGTGAGGGAAATACCTAAGATATATCCATGCCTGCCCGAGACACCTCCATTGTACACACCAACAATGACGACATCAAACTCAGCAGCGGCAATCCCCCCTGAAAAGAGAGTTTTGCCAGCCGTGACTCCATCTCAGGGAGACGCGATCACAACTCAGCAGCAGCCTCCTCTACAAGTTGGAATGCTGCCAGCCCTGACCTGAGCTCAGGTCATTGTGATTATAACTCAAACAAACCAGTTGGATCTGGAACTTTTGAGAAACGGGTGACAAGAAGTATGGGGGGGGTCGGTGATTGGGAAAAACAAATGAATCCACAGCATCCACTACAAGAAAAATCAGAGCTGAAGCTACATGATATTAACGAACAGACTACAGGAGCATTCCCTATGATTCAAATGCCGAGTAATGATGCAAATGTACCATTCTATGTTTTTAGACCATGGACACCCGTAGAACTTAAAGACATAGTTAAATCTATTGCAACACCTGCTGCAGACATAAAACAGTTTGTCAAAGAAATCAGAGACCTTGTCACTGGTCACAGGTTGAACGGTCACGAGATAGCTAAATTAATGGCACTATCTACAGGAAGTAGATACGGGATTGTAATGGAGGGGTGGACGGGACTGAATGATCAAGGTAACGTCATACCATATGCGCAAGTCATGTTACCCCTGAATGACATTTTGGAAAGATGTGAATTGATCTATGCACAGAGACCTGATCCTAATCAAATAGCAGCCTGCAGACAGAATGAAGACGAAAACATAGACGACTTTAAAATCAGATTAATGGATGTTTTTAACAAACATGGTAGGACTCCGGAAGATCATCCAGCTCTATGGGAATCACATTTAAAAATGATTTATTGAACGGGACATCTTGCCAGAGATTGTCCTGAGAAAAGCAAGCGCAGAGATAAACCCAGACGAAAACACTACTCTGATGATTCGTCTGAGGATGAAGAATGACTAGGCCTACAGGTGGCGGCACCAAGGTCACTAGAAGAAGAAATTAACCTCTCACATACAAGATTGTGTTGAAGAAATTTGTCGAATTGAAGCATGTCATACTTAAGGAAATATATTTTATATAGTTACGACGCAAATGCATCGTGAATCTTTATTAAAAGGATGTTGTTTTCTTAGTAAAACAAACATAAATATGGAGCATTTACACATTAATTTAATGTTAAGTCTTTTTGTGATCAAGTTTTTCATCAGCAGGTGGTTTTAAAATTGTTGAAACAAGTTTGGGTTAAGTTGTAATAAATACAAATGTTTTCTTGTTTTCTTTTCCAATAAAACCTTTTAGCAGAAAATTGTTTTCCTGATTCAAACATGTGACGTATGTTTGTGAACGAAATAAAGGGTGATAAACAGAAACCGGCTGTTTCTAAAGCACCGAAACCACAGACAAAGAAACAAATGCTATGATGGAAAAGGTAAAATCTTAGGAAACCAATTTTTCATTTTTTTAATAAGTATTATAGACTTTATTGAGGTTAATTCCACGTAAAAGAAGAATATGTTGTTTGAGTTGATAAGTTTTAATTTGAAATTAATTTGTCTTTGTCGGAATAATGATACTGAAATTGGTCGAAGAATTTCTAAATACTAGTTTTTCAATCTAGGTGGTTTTATAGTTGTTGTGTGAATTAATGTTGTTTGACTATATTTTGGACTATGGAAGTATTTGTCTTGGCGGATAAGAGTAATTGTCCCATCTTTGAGCAAACAGTAACAGCAAAAGGAGGATTCATGTCATCGGTCCTGATGCAGAAACATGGTAGCAAGATGAGACCAGTTGCATATTATTCACAACAGTTGGATCCAGTGGCACGAGCAACGCCAGAATGTGTACAAGCCGTGCTCTCTGCGGCGCTCGCTGTGCAAGCGTCCGCCGAGGTCGTCCTGTTTCACGCGTTGACTCTGAAAGTACCACACGCAGTATTAGTCTTACTGTTGGAAACGAAAATGCATTTCTTATCACCTGCTCGACATCTACATTGCACTGCTGTATTGTTATCTCAGGGACACATTAACATTGTCAGGTGTGGAGCACTCAATCCAGCGTCATTAGTACCCACACCACTAGATGGCACTCCACATGACTGTGGAAGCCAAGTCCAAATTTTAACTAAACCACGACCAGACTTGACGGATACACCTTTAACGACAGGAACCGTAGTGTTTGTTGACGGTTCAGCAAGTAAAGATGAAAAAGGAAAAAACAAAGTGGGGTACGCGGTGACGACCGCAGATAAAGTACTTTATCAAGGGAAATTAAAATCAACTAGTTCAGCTCAGGCAGCTGAGCTAGCAGCCCTTATAAAGGCATGTGAAATGTTTGAAGGTGATGATGTAACTATCTGGACAGATAGTCAATATGGATACGGTTCTGTGCACGTGTTTTGTCAACAGTGGGCGAGAAGAGGGTTTAAAACAACAACAGGGAAAGAAGTAGCTCACAAAGAGTTACTCGTTAAATTGTTGCATGTCATCCAACTACCAAAGAAGTTGGCAATATGTAAATGTGAAGCACATTTAACAGGAAATGATCCAGTCACTATTGGAAATAGACTGGCTGATCAGGCTGCAAAAGATGCAGCACATAAAAGCTCACAAGTGGGAACAATGCTTGCACAGAAGACCACATCCTCACAAGAAACACCTGTAAAAGAAAATGAAGTGTTAATAAGCAGACAACAAAACGCACCTCACACAGAGAAGACATATTGGGGAAAACAAGGTGCTGAAACAAACTCAAAAGGTCTGAGTACACTATCAGATGGGAAACCGTGGTTACCAAAATCTATGTTTGAATGGGCAGCAAAATTGAGTCATGGTTTGAGCCATGTCTCAACAGGAGGGATGGTAGCACAAGTGAAGCAGCATTACCACGTTCAAGGGTTCACTCTATATTCAAAAAATTTTTGTCACAAGTGCCTTATTTGCATAAGGAACAATGCACAAGGGTATTTAAGACCCAAACGGGGAAAGTTCCCAGAACCACCAGAACCATTTCACACCATACACATGGATTACATTGAACTGAACAAAGCACAAGGTAAACAATATTGTTTGGTAATCATTGATGTGTTTTCAAGATGGGTAGAAATTTTTCCAACAGCACATGCTGATGCAAAGACAGTTGTTAAAGCACTGTGTGGTCGAATTATTCCTACATTTGGTATTCCATCGCTCATTCGAAGCGACAATGGTTCACATTTTCTTAACAAAGCTGTAACCAAAGTTGGTGAACTCCTGAACATTGATTTGAAACGACATTGTGTATACCACCCCCAGTCCGCAGGACTGGTTGAAAGAACCAATGGTACTGTGAAATCAAGACTTGTGAAAACAATGAGAGAAACAAAAAGACAATGGCCAGATTGTGTTGGTCTCGTTGAAATTGGTATGAGAATTGTACCCGCTGAAGGGAAGACATTGTCTCCATTTGAAATCATATACGGTAGACCTTATACCTTACCTGATCTTGCACCCAAAGGTCAGAGTATAACAGGAGGGTCAATTCCAGCACACATGAGAAGACTGTATGAACAGAGAGAGGTTCGTAAGCACAATGATCTGCCAGTTTGTTCTGACCCACAGACTTTCCAGGTGCAAATTGGAGACTTGGTGTTTCTAAAAGTGCTGCGACGACTCAGGTGGGACAGTGAACGGTGGGACGGTCCTCACGAGGTGGTGGCTGTCAGTCCAACAGCGGTAAAGGTCGACGGCCGGACCGGTTGGATTCATCAATCTCAGTGTAAACTTCGACGACTGCCTCCTGGTCCTGACGGTTCTGGAGCCCCAACCACGTTTCAACAAGACAAAAAGACAGAGTGATAAAGGTCCTCTGCTGAGCCCGGCAGCCCTGTCACTCCGACGAAAGACCACAGCGCCCCATCCTCAATTGCACGTGTCAAAAAGACCACAGCGCCCCATCCTCAATTGCACGTGTCAAAAAGACGGACGAGTGAGGAAAGGTTCTTTGCTGAGCCCGGCAGCCTTGCCCTTCACTCCAACGCATCGGACGAGAGTTTATCCGCGGTAAACGCACGCTCTCGAGGGTTCAGAAGAAACCCCAACGAATGGAACGAGAGTTCTTCCGCGGCGAACGCACACTCTCGAGAAGAATGATGAACCAACCACAAAGACTTCTCCGTTCCGGATGGGTGAGAAACTTTGGACAATGTATGATTGTATGTACTATGATTATGGGAACAGTACTAATCTTTTTGTGGGCATTGTACATCTTAGAGTGGGGTCCACCTAATTCTAAGGTGGTAGAACGAAACTTCAATCAAACTAAGAACCTGACTAGAAACAAACGAGATAAGGAATTTGATGACAGTTGTCGTTGCGGAGGGTCGAGCCTTTGTCTAGCCCAATGCAATGAAGGTGTTTACTTAGG
The DNA here is from genome assembly GCF_982586985.1 of Callionymus lyra. Lineage (NCBI taxonomy): Eukaryota > Metazoa > Chordata > Actinopteri > Syngnathiformes > Callionymidae > Callionymus > Callionymus lyra. The sequence goes on from NC_141819.1 coordinate 22,709,754, forward strand.
GAAGGGACAACCAGGTTATGTCACACAAAAAGACATTAGAGATATTAGTCGGCTACAACAATATACAGGCACCTTTATCAATCTTACACAACTAACTAATGACACGGTTTTGACAATTCCGTTAGCCAACTTCCACACTGAAACATCCAACAAAAAACGAAAGGCTGTACGGTTCAATGAATGGTCAACATATTGGTTCTATCTCATGTCCCAAGAAACCTTGGCTAAGAGAGATGCATGGTGGGGATGGGATAATTATGTAACGACAGAAAGAGGTGATTATTGGCCAAAAACCAAACGAAATAATGGCGCGAAAAATTGGAAAGATAAAGTGTACATGACGCACAGCAGAATGAATCTGATATTCACTTTTAAAGCCATGACAGAACTCCCAAACAAAGATAAAACAGATTGTAGCGTTTTGACACTATGGGCCTGGTATGCAAATGGTCCAGATCCATTTGTCCTAATAAAAGTATGCTACAGACCAATCTTAGAAACCAAGACACACCTCCTCCCAAAAGCCACAGTAACTGTATCCCGAAAAGGCGACGTTACACCTGCCCAAGGTATTGTAGTTCATACCTATGGAGAAACCATCGAAGAATTGTTGGCAGTTGACACAGGACTCACTACTGATAACAATCTCTACCTTGAGTGTGTTGTGAACATTGCCAGATCCATCAGAAAGGATTGTGCAGTTTGCATGAGACCGAGGGCAGCAGTAACACTGGTTGAGCCGATTGGAAACTCGTCATGCGTGATGAACATGACACAGGGTTTCAAAGTGACAAATTTCTGCATGCCATATGCTCAAAGGTACCCCATAATCGGAGCAACGTCCAGACCCTTCTTGTTCCATCCACCGACAGAGGGCAAATTTATTTGCTACTCCCGAACATCCTGTGGTAATGACGTTTGCAGGGACTATGGGAGGTTGAATGCATCGTTCTGTGATCAAACCGTTAACTTGTCAAAGAATGTCTTGAAACACGTCATTCGATCCCAGTTATGGTGGTGGTGTGGAGGTGGGGTTTTGAGAAACAGATTGGTAGAAGAATGGACAGGTAAATGTGCTTATGTAACAGGAGTACAAGAGACAAAAACTTATGTGTTGGATGATGATGACCAAAGTGTAGACATGAATGTAACTGACGCGAGAGCAAAAAGAAGCATTCTTGATTCACCAGTGGTTCGTAATACACCTGTTTACTTTGATGCCATTGGTCAGCCCCGAAATGTTCCCGACCAAGACAAACTCTTAGACGAAGCAAACGCAGCTGCGTCTCAGCTTCCGATCTTTGGAGGGTTGTTTCCGGTCACCACTTATAAACACACAGAACTCATTAATTACCTGAATCACAAATCAACACTCTGACTAACTTCACTGAAGTTCTCCAAACACATGTGGCCTCCCAACTGCATGCAACCTCTCTCATGGTTGTACAGAATCGTCAGGCGTTAGATATGATCCTGGCAGAAAAGGGAGGTGTTTGTAAGTACATTGAGAGTACAGGAGAATGCTGTACATATATCCCGCTCCATACGCTTCAAAATGGAACAATTAGCCAGACACTAACTCTGTTAAGAGCCTACCGTAAGAAAACTCAAAGCATGGAAGGTGTGGTCCCCAATCCAGTCTTACAATGGTTAAACGACACGTTCGGTAGCTGGAAAAATGTAATCCTAACTGTTGCCGGTATAGTTGTGTCTATTATCTCATTTTTAATTTTCTTAATAGCATGTGGTGTTCCTTGTTTGCGTATAATGATGGCTAAGATAATGGACGCAGTTAGCGTCAAGGTAGCTGCTCATGTCACTGTAGCCATGGCACAATACGAGTTGGTGCCACTTGAAGACGACTCAGAATGCGAAGTCTAAAATGTATCGATGATATTCCAGTTTATTTTGACGCTGTAACTGAAAAGTCTACCAAGGCAGAGGTTATGAGCCGAGTGTTTTACAAATTGGAAATGTCGGGAAATGTTGTATATATATGTAATGGAAATGTTGGCTTCTTGCTGGGAAAGGGTTTCTATCTTCTTTTTGCCCCCAGGAAGGGTTTTTGGGGATAGTTTTCTTCCCATTTCAGCAATCAGTCTTTTAAAACACTGTTTAATATTGATAAACAGGAGGGAAATGTGAAAGAAATATTGCTTTATTACAATATTAATGTGTTTTAAACTGCTTACTACATTATCACAATATTAATGTGTTCACTTCTTTACCACAAATGCATATGTGTTCGAAATCACTAATTGCCTTAAGCACAATGTGTATGTGTTTTGAAACTCCTCACAAGATATATCCCATCAGGGGTCAGCAAGGGCAAGTGAAAGAGCAGGGAACGAGTTGGGAGACGGAAGGTGAACAGATAACGGTGGGATACTCCTTAACCTTGAGTGTCATCTGTAAGACTGTTGTGAACTGCTGATGCCAATGCTCTGATGTAACCTGCACAATGAATCTTACTGAGGACAAACTAAGTTGGGAGGGGGGATGAGCAGAAGAGAATGCTTTTGATGTAACCTCCACAATATGTTTTACTTGTAACAAACTGAATAAAAAGGGAGGGACGCAAGGCCTTCGTTGGACAGTTGGTGCGAGCTAACTTCCGCGTTGGTTCTGCTGTTCCCTCCGGAGTGAAGAAACAATCTCTTGCTGGTGTGAGTCTGACTCTTTTGCTATTGAACTGTTTTGTCTGTGAAACTTTGTGAACAGTTTTTCTGACAGAGAGCCAAGATCTCAAACAGAAAATTCACTCTTGTAATGTATGACGTCAAGTTGTCTACTCAACAAATTCTGAGAGGAAATCTATAAACCCATAACATAACATTAGAATGAAAATTCTTTAAATCTAGAGTAAAATGCCAAAACTTTTAAAATGGAAAACATTGAATATTTAGAAATAAATTAATGTGTTACACAATAAAACGTGTGCAACTTGTCCGTTAAAGTGTGTGAAGCATCTCGGTGGTGAAAGGGAAGCTCGCTGACTTGAAGTTCTTCATCTGGGATGATCCAATCCCCACGGTATTAGAACATCCTATCAAAATCCTTGGAAAGTGCTATGACGCAAGCCTGAAAGACAAAGACCAGGTGAAACAACTGCGCAAGAAGATCAATGCTGGCCTACAAGCAACCGACAACACCCATCTCCCTGGCAAGCTAAAGACCTGGTGTTTCCAGTTTGGTCTTCTATCCCGGATGCTGTGGCCCCTTTAAATCTATGAGGTTCCAATCTCAACAGTAGAGAAGCTGGAAAAGGGAGTCACAGCCTTCATCAAAAAGTGACGTTTTCAAGTGCGTGAAAACACGACTACAGATGACACTGAACGAGTCCAAAGACAGTGTGATGAGGGAGAATGCACCAAACTTGGCAACATCCGCACTCAGACTTGTGAGGAATATTCAGCAAGGAAAAGGAGGCCTTGGGTTGGCAACTAGCCGCCCAGAGTGGAAGAAGGCCACTGCTCTGGAATGGCGGAAGATGGTGGTGGAAGAAGTGCGTCGTCAGGAGGAGGCTGCAAGATAGGTCCAGACAGTCTCTCTTGGGGCAGTGATGAAATGAACTGGAGGGATGTGTGGGCCATGGAAGCAAGGAATCTGAGCTTCGTCATTTGGGCCACCTACGACGTCCTTCCAACACCAGCAAACCTCCATCAGTGGTTTAGTGTGGAATCCGGGTGTGCTCTGTGCTCCCGACTAGCCTCCCTCCGGCATATTCTCACAGGGTGTAGGACCAGTCTCACCCAGGGGCGATATTCTTGGCGCAACAACCAAGTACTAAAGTGCCTCATGGCCATACTTGCACTTCCATGAAGGGGCTACTCCTGCCAGGAGCAACCATACAACATCAGAGAAAGACCAGCTGTTCCTAGCATGAGACTGGAAACTCCTGGCGGACATCGGTAGGCAGAAGATCTACATTATCAAGCTCACCGTACCCTGGCAGGCGAAAAGATACAGAGCTGGCCGCTAAAGCACGACATCGCGGCTGGAATACAGAAGTCCGCCCAGTGGAGGTAGGATGTGGCAAAAACTGCATCAGAAGCAGCAGAAAGGAGCAGCCAGTGGCTTTGGCCGAAGAGAAACGACCCCTCTAAGGCCCCAGCTAGCAAGCCATACATCCCCCTGGATGTTTACCTCATGACTGACTGACAAGCTGACTGATTGGAGATGGGACGCAAGCTTGGGCCTGATCAAACTGTATTGGCAACTAGAATTTTGTAAGAATAATGAATCTGCTCTGAGAAAAAATACACAACGGTGGAAATTAAAACATTTGAACTGGACACTCAAAGTTTTACTCCTGAGGTGGAAAGATAAAAAAGAAAAAATAATTAGTATGTTTCTTAACTATCATAAAACTTTTGTTTTTCTTTCATGTTTGTTTTTTCTAAGTCTGCCAGAAGATTTGGATCAGAACACGTTGGTGAATGTGGAAGACGGATGGGAAGAAGCCTGGATCACTGGGTTTGCTTTGCTCTGGTTTTCTGTTCGTCCTCAGAGCTGGTTCTGGTTCTGGTCCAGTTCGACTTCATAATCCACTTAGTACCTTGATTCTGTCTCAGTGCGTCTGCTTTGCTGTGTTTGTATTCTTTACCCCTTCATGTGCCATCACTCTGTTCTCTTCCCTCTGGTGAGTGGAAGAGTAGTTACCTCACACTTTATGGTTCCGACTTCAGTTGAGAGTCCGTCAATCATACGTCTTCTTCCATGTGCCCGTACGTGAAGCCTTTTAAACAGACTGGGATGATTTATGCTGTAAAAACAAGCATATGTCCTTCAGCGTGAGGTTTGCAACTAAAGTGTTACCACAGACATGTACACCCACGAGTGTCAACACTAAATCAGTTGTTGTTCTTGACGCCTTGTTGTGTTGACACTTTCTCACCAACTGTCCAACACGTGGCAGCTCTTCAGATCGAGGTGCCAAACGTTTCCTTCTGTTAGGAATATTGGCGTGAAAAAAAAAAGACACACTTTTTTTTATGATCTTAAGATATTGTGTTTTCATACACACCTTAAATAATTAAGAGTGGACGTATCTGTACATTTACTGCTTTAATAGCTGATGATATTGTTATAGTAGCTTCAGAGATACTTTATTAAAAGAAGCTGTTGTGCTTCTGTTTCTGCTCCTGTGTGCGTGCGTGCGTGTAACTGAGAGCAGAATAAGTTACGATGGAGTTTGTGTGGGTGTGAATGATTCTGACATCATCACCGCCCGCCGTCTCGTCCTCTTCCAGCACCCCAACACTGACAGCTCCTCTATTGTTCCAGCCATGCGTGGGCTCCCACAGTTCCCATGTGTTAGAAATCATCCGCCCACGTGCAGCAGCAGACGGGGGCCGGGGACGGTGAAACCGTATACGGAGAGTCTGTGGGCCGCGGGACGGGTCCTGATGAAAGACGCTGTGAGTGTAGAGAGAATAACAAACACCAGAGACACCGCACACTAAACACACATATACCTGCAGACACACTTCGACACATATGCAGGTACGAGAGGTGGGTACGGTCTCACGCTATAGCAGGGGAGGGTTGTGATGGATTACAAAAAGTCCTCAATCTCAGGATCTGTCTGGAAGTCAGCATCATCAAAGTCAAGGGAATATGACCGAGTGTTGAAATGTGAAATCACGAAAACACATCATATTTGATAATAATTGTGTCATTCTAAACCGTCTTATGTCTGGTCTGTTTTAGAAGCTTACTGACCTTCAACATGGACATTTTTCCCAAAAAGATCCATAAGATTTAGCAACAAGATACAAGGCTGAGAACAATTTATATTGTGCCCCAAATACTAAACTTAAAACTTTTTTAATATATTCAGTTAAATTGATAACTTAATCGATAAAAACTGTAGCAAACCTGAGGTAAACTGTACCAACACATTACAGAACATATATTGTTTAAACGGCAACTTATTTGTTGATTTAAGTGTCTCTTAAATATATGTTGGACCTCTATTGTCCTAATGAGTATGTGTCTGTTTGTACAAAACTCTCTTTTCATTGAAATATTTACGCTAGAATTTTTGGCTTAAGCTCCGCCCACTGAAAACGCTTACTTTTTCTGTAAATAAAATCTTGTTAACCATAACCACACCCACTCTGCTGTGATTGGTCAAGAATACACCTCCAAGGGACTTGTTGTGTAAACAAAGCGGGGTGTGATTACAGGTGGCTGGAAGACATTTTTATTTATTAAGTTGTCCATTAAGAAACCATTGAAACATTTATAATAATTGTCCTAATCTCAGTCTATTCAACTGACCAGGAGATTTGGATCCGAGCAGGGTGGTGAATGTGGAAGATGGATGAGGAGATTGAATAAGCCCGGATCACTGTGGCTGCTCTGGTTTTCTGGTCCTGCTCAGAGCTGGTTCTGGCTCGGGTCCAGTCTGAGCGAGCTGGCACAGGTGAGCACGTTCACACTGTTGGCTCTGGCTCTTCCAACCGATCATTACCATAGACGACAGAGTGGAGCGTCTGTCTATTTTCACACGCAGCTGAGCTCATTGTGCGGGTTCGTCTAAATTTATCGAAATCATCTGCAGCCCAGGGTGAAATACTGTTCGCAAATATTGCCGCGGAGTTTCTCGGAGCAGCAGATGGCTGTGGCATTTGGAAATTGAACTTCGCATAAACATGTGGTCACTGCCTGAGCAGATGTTTGGAGGAGGAAGCCAACATTTATTTGACACGTACCTCAGTGTAAAAGAGGAATTGGTGTAAATATATAGTTCCTTTCACTCCCATGACTGAACCGTGTTTACAACACATGGAAACCCAAAGGTTTCACGTTTCAACCCAAATTTCTGAACTCTTTCTGCGATGATGAGCCGTCCTCATGCAGGCGCTCTCGTCGTCTTTTATGACGGCACCTGAACCCCAGACCCCGCCACCACCACATGCCCAAACCTTTGTATGCAGACGTAAGTCCTTGGAATTTGTCAGTGGAAATACATTTGTGGTGGTTTTCAAGTCACGAGTCTGACACTACTGGTGCTATTTACAAGAGAGCCTGTCAGAAGTATGAAGCAGTTGCTCGATAGCATCGAGTGTGTTTATAAGTGCTTATAAACACACTGAAATGAACAATTTAATACAAGTGCTTTCCATGTCTGTCATCTTGTGTCGTACATTATGAGAAGGTGTCTCTAGGTGGTCTAGTGTAGTGGGCAAAATCAGGTAATCAGGGATTGTATGGATGTCAAACACAGTCATGCAAGATGTCAGAATGTTAAACTGAGTCACAGGCTAAACAATTACATATTATATTAAATGTTGAGTATTTTGCACTCAACATAAAGTTAACAAAAATTGTCCAAGTGAAAATAGATTTTTTTTCTAATTCAACCAAATCATTCATTAATTTATAAAGAAATTCCCTATAAATTGTATTTTCTTCCTCTATCCTTTTCTGAAAATCAGTCTGGCCACAATTAATGACTCTACCAGCCAGATTTGGCCCCCACGGCTGAGTTTAAAACATGTGATATGGATAAGGGAAGGTAAACAGAGTGACATCTCTATCTCTATATGTATCTCATCTATCACAAAACATTCGACATTTTTTAATGGTTTTTAAGTTGAAAAAAGAGCATATTCTTTTTTCTTTACACTCCTAAAAATGCCACATTCTTATTGTGCTGTTTTTACAAAGTATAATGAAACACATGAAGATAAACATTTCTTTCTGATCAAACATATGTACAGATTTCACGAATCCAGAAACGTGAAAATACGCTGAAAACAGGGGGAGGGTATTTCCCTTTGTTGTCGCAGCCGTCTGCTGTATGACAGCAGTCTAGTCCTGGGTGCACTCTGGGAGTCCTCCAGTTGATGGATGATCCCTCTGCTGCTCGCTGCCACTGCTTCCAGGACCATTTCCTCTGCTCACCTCAGACCCGGCTGTTTGGACAGGAGACCTGCTAGGCCAGTAGATCACTGAGGCTTCGAAGGCTGAATGTGGACCCTTGTATGCAACCTTAGCTCGGCGGAGGAGCCGCTGTATTAGTTTCCCTCAACAGAGGCTGTCGTGCGAAGAAGGCGAGAAGCTGTTGATGTCTCTGATTGATTTGTTTTCCTTCATATGAACGTCCGTTCTGTCATCGTCCGACTGCTCTCCATCACGTTTGACTGTTCTGGACATTGAAGTGATTTCACTGGCACTGTACACAACAGCATCTTAAGTTAAACTTCATCACCTGGTTTTCTCTTTTTTCTTTCGTCTGAGAGTCACTTGAGGATTTTCTGAAGCCCCAACAGTCTCTTATGAAACAATTTAAATCCCTCACTTCCTCACAATAAGCCATGACACAATTCCATCTTTACTCTTGGTCCCTGGTTCCTGACTTGAAATTTCCGGGAGACCCCAGTTACGCAACATGGAAAACCTATTTTGGCTCTATCAATCTATGGAATGGTTGTTTGACTTTGATTGATATTTCACCACTTAATCATTTTGACAGGTCAGCTGTTATGATTTAACAGTGTCTTCATAGTACTGTATGTCCCTCAGATGAGTAACAAAATGATGAATTTTGTGTTTGAGCATTTTTTAAATATTGTCCTGTGTAAAATATTGTTTTTTTAAATTTAATATGGTAAAAGAAGAAAATAAAATATAAAAGTACTATAGGTTCCTCTTTATAAACATAGACTGGTAGTCTGCGTAGGTAGATAGGCAGTTGATCTACTGGAGCTGGACAGTGAGGCTTGAGTATGATTTGGGAGAACAAGGCACACTATGTGTTCAGAGGTTCATTGGTGATCGAGTGTTCTTCTGTTTGATGATCCACAGAGTCAAACTGCTGCTAGACTTCCTGGCAGAGCAGAGCAGCCCAGAAGTACCAGCCGTACAGAACCACAGAAAAGAGTCCTGCAGTTTTCAGGCTCTGGTATCCACCATGTTACAAAACGCAACATTCGAGAGTGCAGGAAGTCTCAGATAATTTAATGTTGTGCAGCTCCTCCATTCTGGCCGGTCTTGACTGATTGTGCAATGGAAATGGAAGATTTACAACTCCTGCGGGAGCCGCGAATCACCAGAGACAAGAAGCTTTGGAAGGGGGAAGGATGAGCCGAGGCTGTCTGCAGACAAACGTCTTCCAGAGTGTCTATGCGCACAAAGGCTTGTTCAGTTGTGTACAGGTATTCCAACTGACACACACATGCAAAACATGCGCTCGCTGACACGGCACACATGCAAACACATGCTCCTTGAATGCCTCCTTCACCACAACAGCCATCTTGGGAGGATGTGCGGAAGACATCACATATTTCCTCCTCCTGCCCCGGCCGTGTCTGTCTCACATGTGCGAGAGGCCAAAAACAGACATGCAGAAAAGCAGCCGCTTCAAGGGAGGACTAGATTTGCAGGTGGCCTAAAACAACAATGAGGATGAAAAGAAAGAGAGGATGTATGTCCACTGCTTCCAGGCCATTTGAAAGCAACCGAATGAAGGATTGGGTCGAGAGCACAGGGGCCAGCGAGAAAAAAGAACAGTCTTGTTACATTAAGTTCCTCTTGGGTCCATTTCTTTTGACAAAACGCAGTCCGGTGTAGTGTTTTTGCAGCCCCCGGCAAAGGTGATTCAGACATGTCTGAGACAGACCCTTGCTGTCAGTTTCTAACAAAGAAAATAACATGAGGCAGACAAATGCACCTCGGAGGACTTCAGTCCTTTATGTCGAGCAATCGCAAAAAGGTTGGACCAGCTTTTAATATGTCAAAGACTGCTCAACAATTATTGGCTTTTGTTCCACGGAAGGAAGTGCCTCTGTTGCATATGTGCTCTTTGGCTACTGGACGATCAACCCTTAACTTTCTTTATGTCCTCGATAAACAGATCATTTGTCCTACTTGTTACCTAAACTGGGTCATTGTGGGTGGAGCGCATCCCAACTACTTGGAGTGATATGCAAAGGACTGATTAAAGTAGACAATCCAGTTACACAGACAATGTAGTGTCATCAAAAGCATTACCTTACAGGGCCTCATAACTCAGACGGTAAAGTGCTTGGCTTTTGGGCTGAGAAGTTGTGGGTTCATTCCTAGCTCCGGATGAGATTATGGTGTTGTGTCCCAGAGCCACTTTACCCTGATTGAAACTGCTGCGTTGCAGCCTACTCCCATCAGTGTGTGACTGCGGGTGTGATTGTGTTAATTTGTAACTTAGTGTAAAGTGCTTTTGGTGCTGAAAAACACTGAGAGCACTTCATAAGTAAGTGAGTTAACCATTTAACTGTAAGTTTGTCTGGACGGCGCAAGTAAACCCAGAGTGCAAACCAAGAGTCACATTCTTTCTGTCTCCATCTAATTCTGTAGTTTTAAACTCTTAACTATATGATCCTGTGTTTCTACTAAAGTAATGAACGATCTTCGAGCAAACCGTTAGTACAGAGATCATCATGATTTACAATGTTTAGTAAAAATAAACCTTGTTTTAAAGGTTTCAACCATATAAATGACAACAAATGTCTTATATTTGAAGGATTCAAAGAATTTCAATTTAATTCCAATATTAACAGAGCTGAATTTTGATATACATATCAGAATCAGAACCTTTTATTGCCAGTGTTGAAGACACACATAGGGATGTTTTGTGGTTGCAGTACAGAATACAATAATGAAATATGATAAGACACAAAATTAGCAAAAGAAAAACAGATCCAAGCACCAAGGCAGCCATTCTGCAGTGGCGATTAACATCTATTTTACTTTTTTAAAATGCTAAAATGAAGAGAAATATTACTGGGGGGAAAAAGAGTAGCTTTAAAATGTACGGATTTGAGACAAACAAAAAGAATAGGTTCAGCGTTACAAGAGCTTAATGATTTTCATTGAGAGTGACAAGAAAGGACGAGATTGCTAAATCAGATGTACAGTTCATGGTGGAGGAGTTTGGAGACAAAGTTAGAGGAGTCAGAATCAGACGAACACGTAGAGGATAGAGGGTGGACATGTGGGGAGAAGAATGGACGAAGAGAAAGACAACCATCTGGTTTATGGATGTTTTGAAGGAGGACATAGTGATAGGTGTGGGTGGAGGAAATGGCTCGGTGTGGCATTTACTGACAGGTTTGGCTTCTTTTCCTAGATTGAGACAGCCTCGAACCTGGAGATAAACAGGTTTAAAGTTGATGATTTAATGGATTTAATTGTAAAGAGAAAGATATGTTTTTTAGTATTTAAGTAAAGATATATAGACTTTATTATTCCCTCTGGAGATCTTCTTCGGGAAATTGGGTGTCCAATTCACAGCAGAAGAAAGATTCATAGAAAGAAAACGTGCAAATAAACAGAAATAAGTGCAAGGGATGACAAAGTGCAAATATAAAGAAAATAGATCAAAGTAAATAATGCAAAGAAAAGGAAACAAAGATTAAAATACAATAATTTTAAGTTATGTTGCTTTTATAGTATTAACACAATAAACATATAATCCTTCTTACTGCAGCTCACAATAAGCTTAAAGGAAAGTTACCCAGTTAGAGTTTCGTTTCCCGAGAAATGACAGTTTCTGTTTAAGATACAGTGACCACACCAAGACATTCAAGCTTATCTTCCCATGCAAGCTATTATACCGTGTTTGAATCATACAGAAAACTGGTTTTAGCTGGCTGCGTCCAGCAACAAGAGAACAAAATGTTTGTATCTGAGTTTGTAATGATCTGAGCTATCGAACAAAAAGGCAGCACAGAGCGGAGAATAACAGTGGTTTGGGACCAGCCGTAAGAAGCGCCGCTACTCCTTGCTGGTAGTAAATCTAGATTCTGATAACGTCATCCTTTCATATAAGGATCTTATTGTGCAAGGTCAAGTGTTTTACTTTTTTTTTTTTACTGTAGTTATAATTCTTTGGCAAGATGGTCTCTCTCTGTGACCTAATCAGAAGTTATAAATGGGCTTCCAAACACACATCTGACGGGGAGAACTGGCACACACCCTCTTCCTAGATCCACCAGAGCCAGAAAGATCCAAGACACACACACACACACACACACACACACACATACACACACAGGCCGCCTGCATTATCTCAATGATGTTATCTTAACTTTCGCCATCTCGCATTTTCACAGCGGTGTCCTTCCAAATCAGGCTGTCAGACTCACACACGGGCTCTTTGAAGTTAGCCGCTAGCTAGGTAACGATAACAGTGAGCAGATGGATCCGTGTGCAGGAGCCGAGGAGCGAGGCGGACATGCTTTACTTTCTACTGCCGCCTTCTGTAGTTCTGACCTTCACACCTCTGGCGATCCATCAAGATCCCGGCAATTAACTGAGAATGTGGACTTCATTACCAGGACTTCACATTAAAAAAAATGGTTCGAATACGTTTTCTCAAAGACATTCTATAAACTTAAATAGGAGTTTCAATCAAACAGTACGTCTGTTGCTTTTCGCGTCTTTTATTTCCAGTCGTAAATAGAACATTTTAAAACACATTCAAATTTTATTCCGTTTAATGTGTTTTAAGTCTGCTGTAGACGATTCCTGTTGGGAATGATGAATGAAGTCCATGGGCGTTTAAAACCTTGACAAATGCTGCTGCCCACACAGAGGGTTGTATCATAGGAAGGCTTCATCTCAAGAATGTTTTCTGGAGTCGAATCTGCTTTTGCAATCAGAGCCGAGGACGTATTGCTGTATCCATCTTTATTTCAGTGACCATCACGGCTCTAAATTCACTGCAACTGTCGACTCTGATGTAAAGACAGCCCAGGGTTCCAAGAACCACATGTCCTGAATTTAGATTGAGAGGAAAAAAAGAAAAAAAGTCGGGGCCAAGATTTGCTATGTATGTTTTAGTTGTACATCCAATAATTACAACACGACCTAATTAAATCTTATCCATTTATTTGGCCACCTGCACGAACCTCTCTGTCGTTAAATCAACATTCCAGGTTCATTAGTTTACACTGCTGCTATTAATACTATCATTACAATTGGAGACGGTTTATTTTGACTACCATTACTGCTAATACAATAATAGAGCCTAATAGAGGCTGAGCCGCCACAGCACTGACTTCATTCCGTCTCCAGCAGCTGCAGCAAGGGGCCCGCAGAGGTCAGACGTACAGTAACACTTGACCCCGACAGTACGTGTGTTTGGAACGAGCGTCTCAGCCTCCCGCCAACTTCAGTCCCTGCAGACCCGCAGAAAGGGCAGTAACCTCTGAAGGCTTTGTTTGGCTGGCCGGAGTCGCAGCATAGGCCCACTATTGTAAGTCTGGGGACTCCTGTGCTCACGCGCTTGTTTTCTTTGGGAAGCAGGAAATTGGATGACTGGCTACCTGCTACAACAACATCCTGTACTTGAGAAGCCGTCTTTTCACCCATACCCACCTATTATTTCCCTTTTCCATCATACGCAAGTGGTCAGGCGGCGAGATTTTCACCCCCCCCCCCTCCGTGGTCCTGTGGGCCCCTGTGCGTGGGTTTGCCTCGGTTCCACTCAGGTTGAGATCAAATTGGCCCCATCCAGATGCTTCCGTTGAAAATTGCGTATGGGGGCCAAATACTTTCGGAGTCAGACCCCACCCTGTTAGGTTAATGGCCCTTTGTGAGCCGGCTGGAATGACAGTGATGGTTTGGACTCGTGAGTGTTTCCATCACTTCATAGCCAATTAAAGTTGACTTGCATTCGTTTCCCCCCCGAGACTTACGTAAACCTTAACCACCGCTGGCCTGACCACCTACCCCTAACCTCAGTAATAATACCAGTTTTACTCGCACAATCACTTCTACTTATGGCACTGTCAGTGCTTGTCAAGTCACTTACGACCAATCAGAGTGATGTCAGTCGCGGCCCCAAAACCAGACTCTTGGTGGGCGTCGATGAGAGGTCGTGACCCTCAGAGACTTCCGATCTTTTTGTGAGGTTCTAATGAAGATAATTATGGCACAACAGGAAAAGATTAGGAATGGATCAGTCTCCGTTAAGAAGGGCTCGGATGACCCCTCTACGCACATGATTGTGTTGACGTCCAAACCGTCATCTGAACCAGCACCACAAGGAGATATATTACAACTCATGTTAAACTCAAGTGCACTTTTATTATGTAAACATTACCTAAGAATTCGTTGGGATGCTCAGTGGTCACACTTGCGATGAACTGCAACTCATCAGGTGAACGTTCCTTTGATAGACTCCAGTGATGATGGTGTGTTTCCATGACTTCAGTGTCAATTACTTTCATTTCCAGTCTCGACCCACATCTGGCCTCTCCGCCTAATCCTAATCCTAATCATAACACCACCTTAATCACTCGCTCAAGCACATCTACTTATGGCGCTGTCGTTGCCTGTCAGACCACTTTTGAGCAATTGAGGAGATCTGTGTCACTCAGCTCTGAAATAACACTGGTCTTCATGACCCCAGCAGGGTCTGCATGGGCGTCATCCAGGGACATCGGATCTCTGAGTGAGGCTCTAATGAAGATGATTACACGGCAATAGGAAGACATTCAGTTCTATCGGCGTCCTGAAGTCACTGTGATGGTGAACTCTAGTCGATGATAAAATGGCTTCATCTATATATGATGTGTTTCAGCTAAATTAATTATATTCAAATGTTCTAACACCCTCATCAATAGTTAACTAATTATATCATAATAATATGATAAAATACTGCTGTAAAAACATGTATTTATTAAAAAAACCACTCATATAATTAATGATTATTCATAATAAAATAACTTTCTTTCTCATAGCAATACAAAAAATATAAACCTAATAGACTATTTACGTCCATGAACATACAGGAATGGCCAATTTGGATTTTTGAAATGTAAACAAACAGTGAGCAAAGAGTAACCTAAAAAAAAAAGAAAATTGGAAAAAGACGACTACACAGTTTGAGGACAAACAGGCAGAGAACTGAAGCAGTACAACCTGAACGCCACAAACTTTATGATTTACAGAATAAGTGCTTAAAAAAGTTGAATCCCCTGAAGCACAGAGGAATAACAGTCTCATTTGAAGGGTTGATTGAATAAAAACTAGATCTGAAATTCATTGATTTTGCAACCATTTTAGAGACAACCATTTAATTAGAATTTAAAAATTGTTATTTTTAAAAATCATTCCAAAAAAGGTGATTAAACTGAAGAAGTTACGTAATGAACGATAGTAAATCTGATGTTTGTCTTTTAAAGATAAAAATAGAAAAAAACAAACACAGAGTGAATATGCAACATACTGAAGGCAGAGTGATGTTTGTTTTAAACACATGCATTAAATCCGATCCTTTTAAAGTTATAGAATAAAATAAATGTTATTATTTTTATATTATTATTAAATTTATTTGAATAATTGCTGCTAAATTTCTTCTCTAATCCTTTATAAAAAATAAAAAAAAAACACTGTAGCTCCATGCCGTTTGTCTTCAACGTACATCTTGTATTGAAGCTTCGACAAGAGGAATTGTTCTGGAAAAACTAAAAGGTTTTCGCAGAAGTTAAAAGAAAATAATGCGATACAGACAGGAAGTATTTGCTTATTTATGTTTTATTTTCTCATGTCATGGCTTCAATACAAGATGGACTAGGCTGCCTCCATTTTGTCCTTCTTACTCTGATGCTAAACTTTCCTTTTATCAATCTAGTTCAATCGTCTCCCCCTTTCTTAATCTATTGGAGAAAATATCATTAATACATTTTAACATTATGACCAAGCTCAAAATATGTTACAGTTGCAGCACTTACTTCCCACTTTGCCATTACAACAATTATTGCGAGCATTTATCTATTGTTTTTTAAATCTTTTATATTAATATGATTCAAATATTTAACCTCAAAGTCTAAAATATGAAATAAATCACAACACAAATGGGCACATGTGGCTTTTGTTCAGTAGATGGTTTATTTAAAAAACAGCTGAAACATCCAAAATGTATAAAATAGAGTAAAAAATGCTTTGCAGGAACAAAACAATTCAAAACATAATGACACATTGAAATTGGGAGGCACTTATGGCTTGGCAATGGTCGTGCAGTTTGAGTTTTCCCAGGTGGTTGTAGTCAAGCGTCAAAGGCCATGATTGCAAAATTGGACTATTGCAAGGCAGCGCACTCACATACAATCACATCATGCAGTAAACTGTCATCATGGGCTCCACAGCTTCTGTTCTGACTCTGTCACTGATCGACAATGACCGTACACTCGACGCGTGGCAACCATGTGGCCTCCGTGGTCACGAGTGGCTTATCAAGAAGAGAGATTTCATTATAGGTACAACTATGTACATTGAAACCCAACGAAGAGTTTCTGCTCGGGACTGAAAAAAAAAGTCTCTTTCCAAGGACGCAAAGGTTGGACCCAAGCTGCCAGTTTTCTCGCACTGTTCCCTTCTTCGTTCTTATTCCGAGCTCGGTGACGCCGCCGAGTCGATGTCGTCATTCTCCAGGTCATTGGGTGATGCCGACTGTCCACCTTTGACCCGCTTCCACTTCATTCTTCTGTTCTGGAACCAAACTTTCACCTGAGAAAGAAAAAAAAAACATTAAATGATTTGAAATCGCATGGACACACAGTTTCCCAACAAATCGAATAATTATCCCTGAAATTAAAACATAAACATTTTAAACTCCAAAGAAGAAAAGAGTAAATTCAAACTGGACGTCCATTTCTTCGTAGACCAAACTGAACAACTTTGCGGTGCCCAATAATGGCCCGCTGTAAAAGATGTCCTTCCATATGCCTTGGCAGACTCTATCCAGTATTGAGGTCTCATTATGGGAGCTATGATCTTTTCCTGAAAGCTCCTCTGACAAACTAGCCTATGCCAGAAGCAGTTGACATTCTTTGGGTGTTTAAAAAGCTCTGAAAATGACGAGATAGTTCCAAATCCAAAACTCGATGATATCTAGTTTGCATAAATTACCCCTGAGACAGCTGATTTATGCCGTGCCTACATGTATTTTTGGATGATTTAAAATTTGTTTTTGAGTTTGAGTGAATTTTTAAATCCCAAGCACATTACTATCCACAAAACCAAATGTATAAATGCCATAAATGTGGCACAATATTTTTGCAGCTACTTCTTTTTTTGGCCCATATCGGGGATGGGAAATTGTGATTAATTAATTAAATTAATTTAGCTATGATTGGTTACAACATGTAAAACTACTGGCTAAAATTAGCATCGACAGGTCCCGCAAACTAAATAGCACAATGAAGTTGTGTGTACGGGACTTTTTTCCATTCAGACAGAGTGGATTGTTTCATTTTTTTCAAACATACATGTGCAGAAGGTAATTTAGAACGCTGATAGTCAAGAAGCAAGCAAGTACAATGCCTCTCAATATAGCCTATATATAAAGTACCCTTAATATTTGGAAACAGGAACTGTGGGAAATGAATGGTAATTGTAGGAAAAATAAAACTCTCCCCGAATTTCCTAATCAGATATAAAAGTACAATAAAGATTAAAGAGAATATCTCGTATCTGGGCATGAATAAAAAAATTAAAGCTTTTAGAAATGACACATGTCTGGTCAATGTATTCTTACTGTTTCCAATAGATTTAGTTGTAAACAGCACCAGAAAGTCATGAAAATAACCCCCGTATATTTAATAAAAGTCTAGTATTCAGATGGATCTGTAACTTAAGGAATAAAATAAACAATCAGTGTCTAATATTCTCAATATTCATGGTTTGTCTTGGCTGTCTGAGTCTATCTGCAGAAAGAAGTTTGGCTTCCGAATCCGAGCAGCAGGAATCATTGTCAGTCCAAGAGGAGTCAAAAGTCATCGGCCTACACAGGACGTAGGTTTACTGGCTGCGCTCATCTGTATTATTGTGCTGGGATGATATCATACTTTAGGTCGGCGGCCAAGAATAGCAGCACAAACTTCCTGACAGAGAGAAAATTAGAGGGAAAAAGTTTGGAAAAATAACCGAGCGGGGGAAAGTTGGTTTTATCACTCAAGTTGCCATGTCAAAATCCTGCAAATGAAGCCACAAACTTGAAAGACGTTGCTGGAAACATCGCTGATTTGACACTTTTAGTCGGAAGGTGTCATTCATTTTGAGTGGAAAGTCAACATCAGAGAGAAAAGTGTGTTTCTATTCGTGACTGTTTTGATTCCGTCCATTATTTTATATCCATGTGATCATTATTAAGTGTATTTTATGTTACTTTGGTTTGGCTAAAATGCAACACAATTGCTAAATAAATACAATAAAAATACATCACACTGTTGCGATGTGCTGAGGCCTCACATCACGAATCAAACTCCAGCTTTTTTTAGAATTATAAAAAATGTGCGTCATTGTAGTTGCTTTTTTCTTTTACTCAAAATAAGAAATAAAATCAAAATAAACTGCAAAACTCTGATTCTCTTTCTTGGGTCCAGTTGATTGATGGACGATAAACATGGAACTTAGTTAGTGGACGATATTTGGCGAGAACCAAGATGGGAGAAGCAGACGAGCGTACGTGTGGTCACTGCGGCCTCATTATAGAGACCCGGGACACTGGACCGGCGGGCAGACTGGGGTCCGATCCAAGCAGCATCTACACATGTTAGCCCAGTTTCATCGAGTCTGGATCTGACGCCCACACGCTCACATTCTTCCACAGCCACAGGACAAAATATGTGCCGGAAAAAAGAAAAAAAAAAACTGCTGGTTGTTTATGCTTCATTATGATGTGGAAAGATTTATACTGCGGTTTCTGTGATGGAATATTAGTTCTAGTCATTTATTAGATGTGTTTGTGTCAGACTCTTGGACATGTGGGTCGTGGAATGTTCGTCTGGTTTATTATATTTAGTGACAGATTACTTTTAACGTCACATTAGATAGTTGGATTATATAATATATTTAGTGTTTTTTAATGAAATGGGCATTTTATTTTGTCTATTCTAGCTTTCCTTTCTTGAATAATCTGAATTAAATCCTGAAGAGTACAGGTAAGTTTCAATAATAAGTTGTCAACAGTATTAATAATCAAAAGGTATTTTTTCCCGTTTCCTTGGTATATTATTTCTAGTCATCTCGAGGATGATGGATAGAACAACTCAACTCAGTATTTGTGGCTCTCCAAGGCAATTCAATTCAATTGAATTCAATTTTAATGTGACTTATCATGAAAAAGTTATCTAAAGACACAGTTTAAGTAAGACTATTGGAGAAAAGAAAATCAGATCCAAGAAACTCAACAATGAGTGAATCCCAACCTGGCAGTGGCGAGGAAAAACTTCCTTCTAGAAGGCAGAAACCTCAAGCAGAACCAGACTCGGTCATATACTATGTCACCATGTGTCTGCTCTGCAGTGCGACAGCGACGCACCTGTCTCTCTGTGAGGTCCAGGTTGACGGCGATCTCGTAGCGACGGAGTCTGGTCAGGTAGTTGTGGTGAGTGAACTCCGCCTCCAGCTCCCTCAGCTGCTCCTTAGTGAACGCCGTCCTCTCTTTCCGGGCCTTGCAGCTGGAGTCCACCTTGAAGCCGGAGTCCTGGACGTCTACGGAGAAGCAGAACAGTTTGAATGGATTTTTTCTTTTTCTTCTTCTTGTCATTTCGATTATTTACATGAATCCGACTCGAACGACTGTTCTCCTCGTTCTGCGAGCACTTGTTAAACAGACCTTGAGAACCTTTTTTCCGTCCAACAAAACCACAACTCTGAAGACACTTCAGTGGGAGGCTCCTGCTATCATAAACACTAAAAACCACCACTTTAAAACAAGACCACCGTGACTCCGGCTTATGAGACACCTGTAATCTTGAACACGTGTGTTTGATTGAGTGTGTGTTCAGTCCACTGATTTCTATCTGAGAGACAAATCATACGATTGTAGGACATGGTAGTGTGTGTGTGTGTTTCTGTGTGTGTGTGTGTGTGTGTGTGTGTGCCACCAAATCAGCCACAGAGGGAGCGTGTTAGCCCAGGAATGCGGCGTAACATCGTTAAAGACGCTAACAAAAGAACAAAGGTGCGGATGTGTCCGTGTCCGAGTGTGTGTGTGATGATTTCCCAGCGGAGACGACTCGCATTAACTCATCTCCACATGACAGCGAATACCTGCCCACATCAGGAAAAAGATATTTAAGATGTCTCCATGAGTGATGCCAACATCAATCCGTCGCTTTGAGCCTCGAACAACTATTTATTTGCTCTTAAACTTTCCTTCACGTCCGTAGAATTCACCCGACGCCGTTGATGATTTGATATCAGGAGCCGAGGCCTGATGCAAGAAGTCAGAGGAGTTCAGACTGAAGGAAATTTAAACCAAAGTATGGATCTCCTTTCAGACATGCAGTTATGTGGTTGTAGAATCCATTGATACTATTTGTCATTTTGATATTTTCAGCCTCACCACATATCTTTGAAACCTTTGGAAGGTTTTGCTTTCAAGAGAAGGTAAAGCTCATTAAAGGCCTTTCAAAAAGGCAGACAAATATATTTAAGGAAGAAACAGGATGTTGTTTTTAGCTGAAATATCCTTTATTTAATTTACCCATTAATAACAAAAAAAGGATTGTATTTATCTTTGTAACTTATATTTAAAGTGTTTTTCCCCTCAGTCCGAGCTTCACTTCCAAAAAGTTTTCTAAATAAAACACAATATATAATTAGTTAATATAAATGACTTAAATTAAAGACTCATTTTGTGTTTTAAAAAAAGTAGAATTCAATTAAATTTGGCAAACGCATATGTATTTAAAGTGGTTTAACTTAATGTATTTTGATAAATAAATATCAAGACTTTTTGTAGGGGTTCCTCAAGGTACCAAATCCTATCTACTATCTATTGTATTGCTAAAAAATGAACATAAAATGGTAAAATTCATCGAAAACTGCGATTGTGATACAACCACACATTGAGCTACAGGTGAAAAGCCAGAAGGATTGTTATTTGAAGGCAGTTTTTGAAGAGAAACTGTGACCACATTCCAGAGTGCAAATGGTACGTGACCGAGGAAGGTTGAAGGATGGAGGAGGTTGATATAACCTGATCTGATCGACAGAAGAAGTCACAGATCTTGGCTGAGGAACAGGAAAATTCCTTTTAGTAAAGTTTTTCATCGGTACTTGATGTCAGAAAGACTTTTTCTTCAGATCCTTGTCTGATTTAACAAATGGACCCTTAGTGTAAACCAATGAATTCAAGATAAATTCATTTTTTAAGTTCATCTGAAGCCACTCTTTAAGACGACTCTTCCTGTGGGCGGCTCGTTGCTGTCGCTGACTGTCAAGAACTCTTGGATATGATTTATTATTAGTTTGACCTCATAAATTAACGGAAATATTGAGTGAAGGAACATTGACTGAACAGCAGTAACAACAAATTAAATGTGTATTCGATATAAAGTTCCAGATTTTATTCTTTGGAGAATATTGAATAATAATTCCAAACGTTTCCATCAATGCTTGTCATCACCATGCCAGTAGCAGAAAATGTTCTTAATCACAGAAATATATACACTTTACCGGCTCCTCTGAGGTTTAAGGGAAAATCAACAATTTAAAACTAATTTCGCAGATATTTGTCAAATAAATCATGTTTGTTTGAAACCGGAGCAGCTGATGTAATCCGAGGTAATGGGCGAGTATTAGTCAACGTCACTTCGCTGGCATCGAATGTGGATCGTGAACTCTGGTCTGAACCAGACGAGAGTAACAAGGACCCCAAAAACTTTGTCGCCCACATGTTCCACTTCTTGTTTCGCTCAGGTGTCAGGAATGACACTTCGACTGCGCCGGCTCTCCTCGTAGCTTTTTTAGTTGGACTTGAACACCTGGTCGCGGCAAATTCTGGCTCCCACTTAACAGACCCCCCCAATAAATATCCTGCACCGCCAGATGTCGTGAAAAGAAAAGGGGGGTTGGGGGGGCTCCTACGCCCCAGCGGGGTCCCCCAGCATTTGGTGCTTTTTCTGTGCAGAAGCCGTTTGTCTTCATCAAGACCAGGTTTAAGCAAATCAATGATTGTGGTTCAGCTCAAGACCTGTAGGCGAAAAACTGTATGTTTGATTTATTGCATAATTAAACACACGAGCAGGAGCCAACATTTCTCGGTACTTTGTTTTTTTTTATTGGTTACAGTTTGTTTAACCCTCCCAATTAGCTTTTATAAGCAACAATCAATCAATTATGGCTTTATTGCGAACCCCAGAGACCAGAGCAGCAATCAGAGACGCAGGGGAACAAGCTTTTGGTAGTTTTTTTTTCTATTATACAAATGAAAGTATGAATTTAATGGTATATTCTCATATTGATTAAATAAAGGCATTAGTAGGATAAATTACCAGCAATAATCCGTTTGTAAATATTAATGTTTTCGATCCAAAAATAAATCTTTATGCCTTGTACTAGATAAAATACTTTAATAAACGACTTAAATGTGACATCTGGATTATAATAAAGATTTAGAAATACCCAAAATAATTCTTTAATAACATAACATTTGGACACATTTTACAAAATATATTTTAAAAAAAGGAATTCTTTCAGATACATCATAATTTGACAAATTCATTTTTGATTGAACCCGTGAATTTGATCCGTCCCCCACAACATTTCCACATCCTACCAACTCCACACACTCGGACCAGCGCTGCGGTTCTGCCTCCAGGACATTTTCCTAATATATGCTGGTCCACCGGCGCGTCAATACCGGAGTGTGTTTTCATGCGCTGTGATGTAGTGGTCAGACATGCTGCACACACTCAGCGGGAGATTGTGTTACGGCTTAACGACAGGAAAATGTCAATGGATAAGAATGTTGAAAAAAAAAAAAAAAAAAAAAAAACTTGGGCTCACAGGCAAGTGATTTTACCAGACGTGGTCTGGCATGTTTTCACTGTAGTGAGTGGAGGTTAGAATAAGGTAAGCGAGGGGGGGATGGAGGACTGGTGGAGGGGGAGTGAGGGTGTGCCATTGCTTTAATTACAGATGTAGGTGTTGCTAAATTCCACACAATTCGAGTTTTTCGTCTGTTTTTTGTCAGTTCAAAACACAAAGCTACCTCCGATGGTGGAGACCAAGACTGGAATAATTCTCAAAAAGTTTCAAGACATCCTAAATTCAGTTGAGAATACTTAACAATATTTAGTTTTATCCTTTTTTACTACCATTGAACAAACATTTTGATTGAACTTTTCATCAGAGATTGATCAGGTGTGTTTCGCTAACCTGGTCGTGGAGGCTGACATTTCTAGCCTTGTGGGCTGTGGGTGAAACCGTGTTCATTGGGTTTGGGTTCAAAAGCGGAAACTGCCTTTAGGGATGTAAGGACCAAGATAGTCGAAGAATATTTTCAGAGACCTACAGATCTGACCATTTTAGTAAGAGCTAAACTAGCGTTAAGAGATTTGATTCCTAGATTTAAACTCAAAACCACCGGAACATCTCAAGATCATCTTTAAAAAGTATGTTTTAATTACCAATAGTTTGCTAAATAGACTCTTATATAGAGTTTAACAAATAATATTATTTTATGTTTTAAGTTTTTTCTGTCTCACAACAAAAGGCGTCACATGGACATTTCCAGATACAAATAAAGAGACATGTCAGTATAAACATATAATAAAAAACAACTTTTCTGTTTACTTTTAGTAAACACAAATGCTGGACTTAAATCTTCTAATAGGAAACAAATACATTTTAATAATTGTTGATTAGAGACTATTTCTTTCTAAAAGAGAAAATATTAAAACAAAAATGTACACTTTGTAAGGCTTAGATATTTCATGAATTAACTGGCCTAATAATTATTAAAGACAAATACTTGGATCATTGTTATTCAAACGTTATTAGAGTGTCTTTAAAATGTGTTTATCTTTTTTAAACTTCACTTCGCCAACATTCAAACGATTTTACTTTAAACAGATATATAGAGGATATTAAATAATTATAGGGTATTTTATTGATGATTGTGATTGGTGCATGTGTTTAAAAAATAAATAATTACAACCATTTAGTTTATGTTCATGAAACAATCATATTGTCAATTTGGGGGGATTTAATCATCACACCTTTATTGCAAAAATACAAGTTCAACGGGTAGAATTTAGAAAATAAAATTGATTCTTGTTTTATTATAGATATTATCAACGTATTCTCATTAGTTTAAAAGTTTAAAAGTTTGTGTTTTCAGAGTTTAAAAGCTAAATCATATCAAACATTAACTTTTTATTCAAAACATTTCATCTTCCTTTTTTGTTTAAACTTTTGATGATCATTTTTCTCATTTTTTATATATAAAAATGTGAATCAGCCCAATAACTTTGCCACGTATATACTGTTCACAGATTATTTGAGATGACATTTGAAGGTTGGTCGATCTATTTAACTTTACAAATTGACATTTTTATTTTAATCAAGATTTTACTGTTAATGGAGAAATCATTTTAATTTTTTTTTGTGTATTACTTTCAATTGTTTAAATATATAATGTATAAGAATTATAGTTAACACTTTTATGGTACGTTCAGATTGTTAAATGGTTAATAATCTATTTATTTATTTTTATTTCATTTAAAGCGCTCTGATATTTGAAGAGTAAACAGCAACAGCAGCATCTAATAACAACTTCCGCCTCTTTGTGATTATTCCTGATATCTCCACCATCGGTCACACCATCAGGACAGGAAGTTGTTTTACGACTCCCAAACGTACATTTCATCACTGTATGGTTTTCCTCTTCGTGAGCCTCCCGTGATTTACCACACTTTCCATCCGGTGACTCACCTGTCACGTCTCTTTTCCTCTTGCCGGAGCTCTTCTTGTCCGAGTCCACCGACGACGCCACGCTCTGCGGCGAATACTCTCCGTCCAGGCACCCGGTCGGTCGATCGCCTCCGGAGGTGTCCAGCTCTGACCCGAGGCTTCCTCCCGCCTCGGCGCCAGCAGGCGAGATGACGGGCGGGCAGGGTTCTGGAGCCCTCACCCGGTTCTCGCACGGGTTGAACTGCCACTCGGGTCTTTGGTAGCCACCCTGGGTGTCTTGGTAGAGTCTGTCATCGCGCGGGAAGGCGGCGTGTGGCACCAAACAGGAGCTGGAGAAATCAGTGTAGGCTAAAAACTCGGGTTTCTGGTGCAATGAGAAGGGGGCCTGCTGGTAGGGAGACTGCAGGTTGGCTCCTGGGAC
Organism: Callionymus lyra; assembly: GCF_982586985.1. NCBI lineage: Eukaryota > Metazoa > Chordata > Actinopteri > Syngnathiformes > Callionymidae > Callionymus > Callionymus lyra. Next base: position 22,734,877 of record NC_141819.1, read on the forward strand.
CCCTGAGTGAGGGTTCCTCATGCAGCCCCAGATTGGGTTGCTGGGATGCGTGCTCCTCATGCAGCTGCTGGCCGGCTGATCCATGGCGATGCTTTCGATCTTTCAAACTACAGCTTCTCACAATCGACTTCTTCTCAGCAGATCATCTCATGGTCCCGTGGCGGCTGAAGCAGGTGTGAGGAGAGACGCCTTCCGGTGACGGCCGAGTCCCAAATCTCTGTCACAGACCTGGACCTGAGGCTGAGCACTCACAACTGCACGACTCCCTCCTGGAGCTGCCTGTTTTCACAACTCTTCTGAGGCATTCTTTGACAGATCAGCCCTCCTCTTTTTTTTTTAAAGGTGGGAAAGTTTATGGAGTGAAACTTGAGAGTGTAGAGGAGGAGCCGGGACCGGCCACATGTTGGTAGTACCCCTCCACCAGCCCGGCCTCATCAACTATTAATCACAGGGGAAATTTTATATGCACATCGAATGGGCTTTCCAGACGCTGGGTTTTCTTTTTTTAAAGGGACATTGTCTGTAAAATATGAGGCAAGGACCCTCGCACGTGGGACTTTTGGGGACCTCAATTTATTTCCAGCTCCTCAGCGCCTTCTGACACCCAATTTAACGCTTGGTTTTTGACACCCTTGAGAACCCCTTTGAAGGTCCCTTCCAATCTAAGAAGTCAATCTCCTCCTGATGATCTTAACCAGTTTGTTCTGACACTTTTTGTTGGAACAACCTTGACTTAAATTAAGATCAACATATTAAAGTCTGTGAATTCTTTTTGTGCATTATTTCGGTCCTGTTGAAAGAAAGTAATATTAAACGTGGACAAGATCCCATTTTTGTTTATTATTTTTCTAGCCTCAAATCAAAATGAATGTATAAAAAAAAAATCATAATTTATTTGGGGGATTTATTTCTTAAATCAAAATTATATATATTTTGATGTATTGTTATATGTAGCATAACCAATGGAGGTCATACCAGGGAATTATGAATTATATTTAAAAACAAAATGGTGGGAACAAATCAGCACCACTGAGTTGTTACCAGCAATGTCTTGAACCTGTACTCTTATAATATCTAACATTTCTTACAGTTCCTTATCCAACTGGAAGACTGAAGGACTGTAAACTCTTTGGTTCTTTAACCAAATTGGGAAAATAAAAGTCTAGATCAACATATTCAGTTATTTGATATAGATTATAAAATTATATTATAGTTGTTTAAACTCTTTAAAATTATCTTAACCACATTGTGGCCTGTGATCTGTCATGAGTCCAGTCTCAGCCACCTTCCATGCTGTTGAACTACTTCACTAAAAATCAACCTCATTTATCTAAGATTGTTAACGTTTCCGTCTTGTTTAATCCAACTATTCAAGCTCCTGTGTGTTGACAAGTCAAATATAAAGTTCATTTATGTGTCTGGAATTTTATAAGTGATGCTGCCTAGACATCTTAATTCAAAGAGTACTGAAATAGTTTCACATCTCATTCATATTTGACCAAGTTAACGCTTCACATCCAGTGTTAAAAGTGATTTTTACCCTGAGACAGATTTCCCTCACACCATGAATCACAGTCGGATACGTGAGCTCCGACACTTAAAGTACTTCACGCTTTTAAAGATTTCATAAGAAGACTGGGTTTCATATCAGCTATCACACCTATTCTAGCGTTCTCGCACACAAGATCAGGTTTCAACGACATATTTCAACAATACTTTCTCCAGGAAAAGACTGCGTGAGTGATGGCTGGGCTCTCTCAGAGTTTGCAGGATGGATAGTGTGTCCTGCACGCAGCTCCGCTTACTGCGCTGTGGCAGTTGACCACATCTGGACCAGCAGAGATGTAATTGGTAAAAAAGTTCTGATCCTGGAGACCAGTCCAGATAGAAGCCACTTCCCCATGAAGTAATGTCTCTAATACCATTAAAACCTTTTTGGCTAAACCAAATTTGGCTCCAGTTCCAGCGTATCCGTTACCCCATAAACCCACTGAACCACACGTTACAGAGACGCTCTTCTCTTCGTGCTGCTCATATTTTTCAGCTGAGGTCTGACTCTGTGTCCTCACTTTGCTCCTGATCCCTCAGACTGGAGTGGAGCACATTTCCTCCAAGATTAGGGCGACCGAGATGAAAAGCAGAAGGGAAATATATGTTGAAAATGTTATGTAGGTCTCCAGATTTACTGCTTTCATTGGGTCGCTCATAAATGAAGCTCAATCCCTGGAGTAGAAACTTTTGTTTGATTCATTTGTCGTGAGAACTGAAACCAGCGATTACTTAATAAAATAAAATAAAAAGTTTTGATTTATTTTGTCTTCTTTAAGATTAGGAGAATTCATACCCAAATCCATACCCAGGTAAAATAAGGGTTTATATAAGAATATATAGAGAGTCCAGGCCAAAAGTTTGGACGAACCTTCTGGACTTATTCGATGTTTGTGCAGTTTTTCAGTCTGACTGCTCTTAATTTATTGAAGAATTGATGGTTACTCATTACTCTTTAACTGATTGTTCCTTTACATAAAACAAATTATAAAGTTGTCCAATAGGGCTGTATCAAACTACACAACACCCAACCACATTAATAAAACAAAAACATTCCACTAAGTAACTGTATATTTTGAAGGTCATCAAAAGTCAAAAGTCATTTTCTTTGAAGAAACTAGAATATAAGTTTAAATATACTTCCCACGTTTTTTGTTAAGTAAATAATTCCACATGTGTTCGTTCATAGATTTAATTTATTCAGTGAGAATATATTATGTAAATCATCATAAAACAAAGAAAGAAAATTGAATAAGAAGGTGTGTCCAATCCAATGTAGCTTTAAAAGGAGATTAAAACATTTAAATATTTATAAAAAAAACAAAACAACCTCTTATCTCTTTTTAATCACGCATAAAACTGTTCAAAAATTAAATTGTTTTTTTTTCCATTTAAATTCATTCATTTAAACCATTTTGGAAGTACAAATTATTCTTAAGTATTCATATAAGAGTAAAAGTCTTCTTTATTATTTTGAACAGCTAACAGTGAGTCCAGGCCCAATGTTTCCATCAGCAGTTCTGAATATTACTGTGTTCTCTTGTCTCAATGTTTAGAAAATAAAAATAAAATAATAAAGTGTCTTTATAAAGTGCTGTAATTTACCACATAACAAAACAAGTATAATAAGATTCACCAGACCAATACATGTCCACTTAAGAGTTTGACTGACCATATTTTCCAACCCAACAATCTTAAAAACAAGTCTCATTATGACTGTATTGAATTCTCACAATTAATAATAATAATAATACCTTTCTGGGCGCAGTTTCAGTGTATCTGCCAATAAGGTCTGAATCAGCTGATCTGTTGTGTTGAGTCCCTCAAGGTTCTGTTTTAGGTCTTTTATTATTTTTGCTGTACTTGATTCCCCTGGGCAAAATCATTCAGAGATTTCCTGATGTTTCTTACCACATTTTTTGCTGATGACATCCATTTCTACTGCTCATTTGATCCAACTCAGCCCCAGAATGTGGGAAAAAAATGAAACTCTTGTTATTGTGCATGATGACAACATTCCAGGGTTGAGTCAATACTTGGGTGACTTAGGCCAGTCTGTTAAACTGAGCCTGAGAAACTTGGGTGTTGTCAAAGACATGTCCCTAGTTCAATACTGCAGAAAACTGACCAGAAACTGTTTCCTTCAACTGAGAAAAATCTCTTAATTTAGGCAAATTATGTCACAACACGATCTGGATTATTATCCATGCGTTTTTGTCTTCTCGTTTAGACTACAGTAACAGTTTATTTTCACGTCTAAAAAAAAGGAGCTGTCTCGCTTACAGTTAATACAAAACTCTGCAGTGAGAATTTTGACCCGCTCTAGTAGAAGAACTCACATTTCCCGGATCCTTAAAACTCCTCACTGGCTGCCAGTTTCTTTCAGGATCAACTTTAAAATTCTGGTTCTTACTTTCAGAGATATTCATGGCCAGGCTCCTCCTTACATCACTGATCTGATCCAGACTTACACCCCAACTCGGGCTCTGAGGTCTGTGGATCAGAATCTACTGATGGTTCCTGAACACGGTTCAGGACCAGAGGAGAGAAATCCTTCCAGGCTGTTGCTCCTAAGCTTTGGAACGATCTTCCTCTCCCTCTGTGTTTCATGGATCTACTGACTCCTTCAAGAAACATCTTAAGACATTATTATATCTGCAGACTTTTCCCTGATTTTCTGGGACTCCTGTGTTTGTCTTATTTGTCTTGATCTTTTAAAGTATATATTTTAACTTTAAGTAAGTAAGTAATAGTTATTGTTTTTGATTGTTTCTCGGGTCTTTGTGACCCCGGTCTGTGAAAGACGCTTTACAAATAATTACTTTCTGACTTACTTACCCCCTGAGAATAACAAAAGAATATTATGTTGTCAGATTGTCCCAGCTGCTCAGGGCAAAGGACTACATTAACAAGTCAAGATAAAAAAAAAAGTTTTTTACCCTAAAATCTTCATCTTCTTTTATTAGTATTCAGGGAGTGAAACAACAGATCAATTAAAACCCCCAACAAAAAGGATGGAATTCTTAAGAAACTATAGTGGAGGGAAAAATAATGTAGTGCTTGAGGTCACAAAAGACTTTCCATTTACACAGCGAATTGTTGAGCCATGAAGCATCACCGGCATTTACTGGCAGTCTGAGTCTGAGCCGCACCACAGGGAGCAGAGGTCAGTCCACATTTGTGGTCAGGGCCGGGGCCATCTGTGTGTCACCGCGCATTAGAGTGTGTGTGTTGTGTAAATAACCGTCAGCCACCGTGTCTGACAAATTAAAAACTAAGAGTGTTTATGAGTCTTCGTGAGGAGAAGGTTCCAGTTATTCTCACACGTCATATAAAACTCCAGGATCATTAATGGCTCATGTTTGGACAACTTGTGTAGCCAGAGTCTGATACGCTGCTGCTCACGTTTATGGACTAAATATTATCACGATTTTCAAATGAAAGTTCCACACAGGTTTTATAACTGTAATAAATATTTACATCATTCTTTTAGTTCAAAACGATTAATAAATACAACTTATTAAACCCTTGTCATTTATGTTCCCATTGACTTCCTCGATCAAACTCAAGAGGCTGGTTCTGGATCAGCCTTGGCTCCTAAACTTGAAATGACTAAAGGAAAATTGTTAGATAGTGACCCTTAAGAGGTTATTTGTCGAGACATGAACGTCAAGAAGACCAGTAAAACTCTCCAAATATTATTTTATTATTGCCTTTTCATTAAACAATCTTGTAAGACAACCCGTCCTAGAGTCACCAAACTGCTGTACATCTGTTGGTCATAGACAGTATTTTCATATAAAGTACAGAGAGAGTGTTCTTTAACTCCCTAGGAAGATAAAACAAGCCAACAAGTTCCGATATCTTGTTTTATTAATAAATAAACATGCAATAAACAGCAAAAGATGTAGCTCATACTTGTAGTTACACTGTTATGACATTGGGTGGAGCCAAAAACATTGTTTTTATTCTTCCGTATTTCTGCTTTAGCAAACAAATATTTCTGCATATAAAGAATAATAGAGTATTAGTTTATTAGTATGAAGTAGCGTTTTTGTTCTTAGTCTGAATTATTATCATTATTTCAGTTTAATTGAAATTTGTTTGGCAAACCGATTGACTTAAACCATGTTAGTTTTTATACAAGGGCAAACTTTTACAAGCATATTCATTAAGTCAACTTCAAAAAAATGTATAAGTAAATAAGTTAAGTTGGTATATAACAATTTTAGAATGAGAAGCAACTATTATTTACTATTGAATAATGAAATAAAAAGGGGGAAAAACATTTTATGGACCCTTTATTAACATAGGAAATGTTAGAAAATATAAAAGTCAAATATTGAAGGGTCCTTCTAACATGTACTCAATCGTTTGTGAATAAGAAAACAAAGAAGAGACAGTAAATAAAGATGAAATGATAAGAGCAGCATAAATACAGTTGACATTAAATATAATAAAGATCCAGACCGGGTGGCAAGAATCCTGCCAGTTTCTTTGTGATTGATGAGAACTTTCCACGTCACACATTACAGATGGATGATCCAGTCATAAATCCCCTTCACCCCCTCATTCCCCCCGTCCTGCCAACAACCTGTTTCTGTCAGTCTACTGTTGCGTTTGTGTGTGTGTAACACTAGCTGCAATGCAAGTTGTTGTGCTTCCGGATCTCGGCCCATGGGGTGTGTTTTCATTTGATCCATCTTCATGACACTGTCACACCACCTTCATCAGTCTCTCATGTCTGACAGGACGGCCCTGGTTGACCCCTCAGTCACCTGGGTCTTAGTGGACTGTGGGAACCCACTTATCCCGGCTACTGTCTTGGGGAGCAGCTGATGAAGTATCAGCAGTGGAGGTAGCAAATATAGAGTATTTCTTCTGGGCAACACGTTTTCTTGGAGTGAAATGGTCATCTCACTAGATCACTCGAAAAACCTATTCCGTGAAGCCCATAAATGTTTGTAGAAATTCCATTACCAGTTCCTTATCAAGCTAATGTAAAGTTGTATTTCATTTGCGTTAAAAGCAAACATGCATTATGAGGTATGACCACAGACAGACAAGGATGTAGTGTCTGTCACTTGTCTGTTCCTGAACCACATTATAAAGCCAACCCGTAGTAGTGGCCATCTTGGAAATGCGGTTTTCTGGAATAGCCGATCAAGAGGCATTTAGTTAAAGCGCTTATGAGTCGAAGTAAAGTAAGTAAGTAAGTCATTTTTATTTATATAGCGCTTTTCCAGACCAGGGTCACAAAGCGCTTAAACAATCAAAACAATATTCAATAAAGTATATACTTTAAAGGTCAAGATAAAACTGATAACACAACAGGAGTTCCAGAAAATCAAGGAAAAGCCTGAACAAATCAAAACGTCTTAAGATGTTTCTTGAAGGAGTCAGTAGATCCATCAAGCGCAAAGAGAGAGGAAGATTGTTCCAAAGCTTAGGAATTACAAACCACATCCTTCACTATGCATATTCAGGAAAACGAATAAACAAGAATATAATCAAAAGAAAAATGTTATGAGAAATTGATGTTATGTGAAACTGAAGGTTTTAGACCCCAGCTGTTTATTTAAGGCCGAAAAACCTATTTTCTGGACTTACTGTATGTGTCTGTGACTTCAGCTCTTTGTGCAGCCAGCCTCAGCTGGACACTTAATGAACGGCAGCTTTTTACACTTTTAAATTGGCAAAAGTTTTGAAAGCTACAATATGAATGGATGTAAAGCATTTGGCCTGACAAGGTGGCAGTTACAGCGGGTTTTAGATGGCATCTGTCGTATGACACTCCAGTTTAAAAATCAGAACTGCAGCTAGAACTGCACAATTTCCTGATTCAATTTGACATTACAATGTAATAGAAAGTTATTTTCAAATTACCAGAGTCACTGTTGTTATCCACTAATAAAAGTTGAAGATGCTAACCTGACACGTGAGCGAGACACTTTTGAAAATAGCCAAAAGAGTAAGAATCGTTCGGCCATAACTGCAGCACATTAACCAATCAGACACTAGATTTAATAGTGTCTTGAATTTTTAAGCATATATATTATTGGGTATTGTTTTGATTGTTTAAGCACTTTGTGACCCCGGTCTAGAAAAGCGTTCTAAAAATATGACTTACTTACATTTACAAAGAGGGTAAAACTCACCAAGAAGGAAGACCTAGACTCTTCACTAAGATGAAAGCAGAAACTGAAGTGTCCATATATTTAATTTTGTTCCAACATCAGCATTGGATGAAGAGCTAGAATTCTGCCTTTGATTTTCCACTGACCTTCCACCAGTCTTTGGTTGACGGAAACCAACGACCACTGAGGTGCGAATAGCACAACAAATGAAACCACCTCTGTGGAAATCCGGCTGCACTCAGGCAAAAAGAAAATATTCGGAGTGACCAATAGAACTCATAAGTTCTTGGCTGTGGTAGGAAACTGGAGCGTCTAGTGGAATCCCACAAAATGGGAGGAATTCAATTCAATAGGTAGACCTTAAAGCTTTACCGGATTAAACTCTAGGTTTAATGTCACTTGCCAGCTTTATTGTAAGAGAGGATTGGTATTATATATAAAAATCCATCTCATGAAATCAAAGCCGTCACTTTAATACAACACTAAAAGCTTCATCCTCAGGTGAACCATCTTTGTTTCTGCTGTAAACAAGAAGAAAAGCTCTGAGTCAAGCCAGCGATTTAGAAGCACAGACGGTTCTGAACAGCACCAGACACCAGAGAGCTGTGAGGAAAATTGATGGTGTGTGCTTTGCTCTCAGGTTTGCCAGCAGCATTACCTAAAGTCCTTGATGATTGACTGCTGCTCCGACTAACGGATTGGATTTTGAGGCCGCTAAGCCAAAGCAGAAAGATGCCGCCAGGACTTCGGTCTGTCTCGGAATCCAAGAAGACCGTTGTTTGGATGGTTTCGCTGTTTTTCATCTCTTCACTTTTGTTTCACCGCTAAGACAGTTGGTAGTGCTAACGTCATCGCGAAGATGCGGCGATGGTTTCATCATATGGCTCGGATTCGATGGGGTTCATACTGTGGCCCTGGACGTGCATCTGCAAATACTCAGTAATCAGAGTCATCACTAGCAGCAGGTGCATGTAAGTTCATCGCAATCAGCTTCAACTGGAACGATATATGGATGAACACATTAAGTGGAAGAAATGTCCCCAATTCAACCACTCTTTTTGAGAAATCATATTTAAGTGTAAATAAAAAAATGCTGGACTGAAGGTGGTTTGCGTTCTGTTACTACAAAGTGAAATCATCAATAGAGGCAATACATTGAGACACAGGATGGAAACACACATTGGGAGAAGGAAACTTTGCTGAAGTTGGACATTTTAAATGAGATCTTTCCCTCTCAGGAGGAATTTGAAGGAAGTCATCACCGTCCCTGCTGTATCGTTGTTGTCTTGTACCGTAGACGACCGGAAATGTATAGTTTTACCCATTATTCTACTAATATATGAGGTAAGGTAAGGTAAGGTAAGGTAAGGTAAAACTTTATTGATCCCTCAGGAGGTCTCCTTTGGGAAATTGTTTTTTACCAATAGCCAGCAATTTTTCATAAACAATAAAAAATAATACATAAAAAATAAAGTAAGAAGAACATAAAGAGGAAGAACAAGATGACACAATCTAAGTCTAAAGACAAAGACAAAGAACATAGGTCAAGGAAAAAAAAACAAAAAAAACAAAAAAACAACAAAGACAAAGATACAAAGACTAACATGGAACAGAACATCCAGATACTTTCACTCCACTCCTGCCCCCGAACTCAGAATTGTACAATTTAATAGCCCGAGGGATGAATGAGTCCCTGAGTCTATTTGTTTTGCACCTGGGTAGGAGCATTCGTGCACTCATTCTGCTTCTCTGCTCACTGATGACAGTGTTCAGAGGATGACTGTCATCATCCATGATGGACAGTAGTTTGTTCAATGATATCCTCTCAGCAACTGTCACCAGTGAGTCCAGCTTCATTCCAACCACAGAACCAGCCCTCCTGATCAACCTGTCCAACCTGTTGACACTCCTCTTGGACACATTTCCACCCCAACACACCACAGCATAGAACAGGACACTGGCCACCACAGACTGGTAGAACATGCAGAGGAGCTTCTTGCAGATGTTAAATGATCGAAGCCTCCTCAGAAAGTACAGTCTACTCTGAACCTTCTTATACACATGGTCTGTGTTGCAGGACCAGTCCAGTTTACTGTCCATCCACACACCGAGGTACTTATAGTTGTCCACTATCTCCACCTCGTCGCCTCTGATGGACACTGGACGTGGCTTTGTCCTGGACCTCCCGAAATCCAAGACCAAGGTGTAAACATATAAAGGTGCAACTTTTAACCTATTGTTTGTGTACAATACATCACTGTTTATCATTCATTGCTTTGTCCTGGTTACCACAATTAAAGTGTTAGCCTGACAATAAGATAAGAAGCACTAAGTTACGGGTGTATCCCAGAAACCCAGGAGAAGATCCAGCCACAGATGCTTGGCAAGAAGCTCTTAGTGAGCTTTGGCAACGCATTTATAAGGTGGAACCTCTCTGCGTTCAATTACTTCCTTCATATCTTAAAAATGCCACAGGGATGTTTTTTTATGTGAGGTTGTTTAAAAGCCCTTATGGTTTAGATTTTTTACTTGGTTTAATGGAGTGGAAATCGTTAAGTTATAGTGAGTTTTCTCATTATTAAAATTCTTATGGCCCATGAACGCATCTTTCGTTTATGACCATTGGCGCAGCATAAGTAAAGTGTTAAGGAGTGTTTCTGTAGGTCTCATATGCATATACAGCGTTGATTTATTACAGTTCCTATATGTACAAGTTTTAATTTGGTTTTAGAGATTCATCAGATTCACAAATATTATTTAAGAGTTTCATTACAGAATTACTAGAAACTCATATATGCAGATGTTTATGGAAAACAAACTTGTAATTAAACGGAATGTTTTCTTTTTTTGTCGAGCATCGTTTTATTTTTGGAAAAGTGGAGAATTTCAATTTCCCGAGAATTCGGTTGCTAATAAGGCTGTTAAGAGTAGGCCAATCCAATCTTATTTTTTCTTCTTAGTGAACGATCTTCTCAAGCTAAGACAGACTCTGCGAAAACATTTCTTTCTTTCACAGCTTTCCAAAGAGCACTCAGAAGAAGATCTTAACACTTAGGAGCTTCTTAACCAATCTGGGAAACCTGGCTAATGACTACGTTTGAAACTCGGAGATACATCTCACTGACTTAGTAAATTATGCCTGAATGCATGGAAGGAAAGCGGAGAGCTTGGCCAAATGTGTTTAATTTAAACCGAGGATGGTCCTCGGTGTGAGGCAGCTACACTGTACCTCAGTACAATGATAAAGTACGAGCTGGCGAATACTAATGATAGAGAAAATAACTGAATCTTGTGTTACTTATAAAAGAAAAGAAACGCTATATTTCAGTTGTCTGTGTGAAAGTATGAACTCATTAGTGTTTGGCCAGAGAAAAGCGGCGATTCAGCAGTTTCACTAATAGCTCTGCTGGAAAGATGATCTTCTCCAGCACCAAAACATTGGATAATCTGTGTCAGTTCAATCACGGTGTGCGCTCACGGTTTACTCCAGCCCTGGGAACAATCTGCAAACTATCTGCTGATTGTTGCTGAAAACACAATGCCAGCAAGTACAACAGTGTGTGTCGGTGTGTGTTGGCAGCGTGGGGGGTGTGCGGGGGGGAGACACCCACAGGTGCTAATAATCACAGCCGATCATGATCACGTATGATTGGAGGCAGGTGTTGGCTGCTTCTCTCGCTCTATTGTGAGGGAACACTATCGCCCTCTGAGGCTCTAATTATCTGGAATTGTTTACCATTTTTTCCACCCAGTGTCCGCTCAGGATCCAGGACGAGCTCCGGTGGGATTATCAAAGTTTATATCACAATATGTGAGTGGGAAATCTCAAGGATGTCAGAGTCTTCTTGACAGGTAATGAGCGGTGGTGCGATGACTTCCCTGAGGTCAGCGTGGTGAGAAATCTATCGACCGTATCAACTCTCGTTGTATGGTAATACGCTAGTTTTTTTGCCAGGTTGCCAGGGGAACGAAAACTCAATTTTTCCTAGCATATTCAGCCCAAGCTGTACTTGTATATTGTTGATCCTTATCCATTGCAAATACACCGGCGGTGTGTAGACTTGACATATCTTTTGCCAAATGTTGTGGTTGTGAACCATGACATCGAGCTATAATTGGAACCGGTATTACACCGCAAACCAACGCAAAGTTTCCTCCTTGGTCTTTTTTAGCAGTGACCGTTCTTTTACCTCTTCAACGTTTGTTTTACGGCCACTCACGGAAGTAGCGTAGCACGGACAGGAAGCTAGGTCACAAGGAGACAAAAGTGTCCGGCTGTGTCTCAAATCGCGCACTTCTCCAAGTGCACTGATTTACAGTACACTGTAAGACAGTGCACTTACTTTCGCAGTGCGTACATTTCGAAAAGGATAGTACTGTCTCAAATCAAACACTGGCGCTACACACTTACTGGAAATGACTCGACAACTTTTTCTTCTACTACTTTTTAAGGCTGATTGCGACCAGTAGTTGAAACTCTGTCATCAACACTTGACAGCGCTTTTTGTAACAATATTACTAGCGGTTGTTTAACTAACAATTGTTCTGTGTTAATAGGCGTTATTACCGACATTCCATGTCAGAGTTTAACTTATAACCCGTCAGTTTTCTCAAACATGGATGTATAGTGTGAAGCAACAACAATTTTAATGAATAAGCAGCATTTAAAGACGTTTCCTTATTAGATTGGTCAAGCTGTGTGTGGAGAGCTGTGATGCCAATGTTTGCTGAATAATATGTACCTAAGATAAGGTTATTTCGCAAGTATTATAAAGCATAGAGTGATTATGAATGATCTATATAACAGTTAAGTGTAATGATAATATGTAGTTATAGTGGAAAAAAAGCCAAATGAGTTATGGTAATAAATTCATTGGTTCAATTTTTATTTATTATGGTTTTAATAAATCACCTTTCTGACTCACCAGGTACAATGTTAGCTTGTCATTTCAAAATAAAATGGTCGAGATTTGCCAAGATTGCACCCTCACTTCCAGGTGAGATGACCTGAACCATCAATGCGGTTCCCATGCAGATGCCACAACATGGCATGGGGTCTTTGAGCCAGCTGTCTGACTTGTAACTGCAAAGACTCACCCATTTCCTCATTGTATTATCCACTCAAAAATTATGGAATGAACACTATTGACACAAGAAGCCAGTACTTTCTCGCAGCAAAATCCATTTGACACTTTCAAAAAGTCTTACTTTTCTACCATTGTTAAGAAACCTGGACTACTGCGCTTCCATTCGAGACAAAAAACGTTGTTTAATTTTGTTTCAAAACATCATATCATCTCATTAACTGGTAAGTCTGGTGCGTTCATTAACGTAGGACAAATATAATCTACATGAAAACTAAAGTTAATGAATAAGAATTAACCTACTCATTAACAACAAAACAGGGTGTGGGCTCAAAATGCAAACAAATTTAAACAGCAATGGAATAACTTCTTACTGACTTGAAGCCAGTTCATGAGGTTTTGATCAATGTTTTCATGACTGATGGTTACAGTTACATGTCAATCATTTTGTTGGATCTTCATTTTCATTACATTGGTACGTTCATTACGTTAATATTCCTTAATAGTTTATATATATATATATATATATATATATATATATATATAAAAACGAACTTAATTGTTTCTCATCATTTTGAAAGGTAAGATGATCAAATTGTTTGACTTCTAGACAAGCTCACAAATAAATTGGTCCCAATGTGAAGTTAGTCCACATGAAGTTGACTTGAGGGAAAACAGAACCACTTTTACACGATGTCTCAAAAACATCCTTCTGATGTTTCTTTTCGCAGATGGAAGAGCAGAGAGAATTCAAATATCTCCGGATGAACTTAAACAAACCAGAATCGCGGTTACTTTTCAACAGCCTGACCTCGACCATGTTGTCTTGTGTCCTATTATAGCTCCTTGTTTTGCATGTTGGGTCGTGTTTCACCGATATAAACCTTTACTTCACTGACACAACACCACAAAAACTAATTTCCCTGCTGCCACAATATTACCACACTGCACATAATAGCTGGAGCAGGCTGCTTTTGACACTGGAAGCTACTGATTATATTGGCAGCTGCTTCCCATTTGTGTTCCAGATAGTTTTTTTTCTGTTGTTTTTTTTTTCACTGCAAGCCACAGGATGAGTTCATGCTTCATTTAAGGAACCTCGATTGTAGACTGCTCTCTAGTGGTTTCCAGCCAGAACAGCTGAAACAAACCAGAACCCACCGTCACTAATCTGTTTGTGGAATCAATTTACCTCAATCATAATTTTACTATTCATACCACAGTCCAAGGATTGAATAGCACATTTTTTTTGCAAGACTGTTGTTGATAGTTTGGTGTCAAATTTGAAACGGCTGGTCCCTGAAACTGCTTCTGTGGTTAGTGTTGGGACCTTTTTTTTTACATTATACAGAGTGGTTTTAAAAAGAATAATTTGCAAATATTACCAATAGTTTTAAAACTAGCAACGAAAAAAACCAACAAAAAAGAAAAACAGCCTCATAGTTTAGCGTTTCTAGATCTCCATTCTCTGTTATGACCATCCTAAAACCAATCCCAGAGGACCATGGATACAGTTGCAGTATTGACGGCGTATGAGGAAGATGGCCATAATTCTATGGAGCAAACATAAGACAAAAGTTCAACCTCTGCACTGCAACGACATGGGAAGCTGGTCTCTGATTCGCTTCAACTGATGCTATCGCTTCACAATCACAAAGGATTTCCATAAGTTGTTCCACACAAAGACAACAAAAATAAATCTCCGTTGACGTCTGTGAGGTCTGAGGGATACCCCTTGTTTTTGTGGGCGTCCGGAGAGCCATGTCTGTACATTCGTGTTAAGCTCTACAGGCAGGAGCGCTCTTACATGTTCGTGGATTACCTTCCTTCCTGTCTGTCTCAGGGCTGGACTTCCTGCTTTGGGAGCGAGGCGTCTTTGAAGAGCGTGCAGAGCGCCCTCCCTGGAGGGAAGTCCGGATCAGCCTTCACCAACAAACACCTCTGAAAGGAGTACGCTCCCGGGGCCAAACATTTCCTCAATCACACACTGTGGGGTTTACACTCCCAGCACGGAGGCGGGGAACTACCTGACTTGTCTTTTTTTTTTCCAATGCTGTCTGAGGGAAGAAGCTGCTCACACGCAAAGGAAGTCATCGTGTTTGAGACGCAGGTCAACAAGACCACATGCTGAGCATCATTCATTTTTGAAAAATGAACCTACGTTGTGGTCAGAAGGGTTAAATAAGACACTTGTCCGTCTCTCTCACCTGTACAGATTCTGTCGACTTCTACCATTGATCTGGGTTGTTAATGGCAATTAATGCTTAGTTAGTGATGGAGTAATAGTGTGTTAATTGTGTTATCAAATTTACTTAACCACAGGTCTGTTAATCATTTGTTGTGTTTTAAAATAATGCTTGATCTCAGTTCAAAATGCAATGTTTGACAATCCTCCTTTACTCCTTAAATGTCTTCTTTTTCTTTACTCAGAAAACGTTACGGACAAAAAAGAATGCTTTATTAAAGACCACCCTGTGTTTTTCCTGTTTGTTCTCTTTGTTCTTTGTTCTCCTCGGATAAACTTATGATGGACTATATATACGTTGTGACCGCAACAGATTGAAATCGAACATTCTGAAGAGAAGGTTCTGTATTAAACTCCTCATTGTGAGTAAAATTGTTGCAATTTTAAACCAAACTTGATGTCTCTGCCTAAATGTACCGCCTTAATTCAGATTCTTAACCTGACAGTGAGGGTCATTCATGACCAAAAGAAGATCAATTGAATGAAATGTGTTGACACAGCACTACATAGTGTGGTGATTTTTAGTAATTGTAATGTACTGTATATTGATCATTAATACAGTATAGGTAGTAAAAGCAATCCAAACATTCATTGTTTGGATTGGACGATGGTGGCTCAGCAGATAGAGTTTAAGGGCCTTAAAATCTGGAGCCTACTTACAGCCTGGTTAAACATTTCGTTCCTTTTATGTTAACATTAATTTGGTTTCACATAAAAATGGCCTTGGTTTCATTGTTCAATTATAATTTAGCTCCTCCAAACTCTCTTTTTTAAAAATCTGGCTTAGCTGAAGACTGCATTTCCAAGACGGACACGACCAAAGGTTGACTATACTGTGGTTCAGTAACAAACCTATGAACGTCTATGAACAAAATCAGAAAAACAAGATTTCTTTTGTTCAGTATTATAATTTCCTGTGAACTCGTTTGGTTGATTGATTTCTCAAACAAATTCTTAGCCACTGCTGTTCTACTGGAACATATTTAACTAGCTAGCATATCTGTTGCCCAGAACTTACTTGCACTTTCTTCAGTGGAGAAGACTCATCATCATTACATGCACGACATCAGAACTTCTACAACACATCAAGATATTATCGAGCAAAGGATTGATCCTTTGGAAAATATTTTTTTGGCCACCATCGTTTCATTGAAAGTTAAATGCATTTTGTTTGATAGCAAACAGGCCTCAATTCAATAATGATCTTAATTCAACACAGTCCAACGACATGCAGGCATTGACCCGGGCTTGCTGGGACACGATGATGTTAGAAACGGAAAAAGACGAACATTCTATTTATTTTCATTATAACTTCAACACTAAGTAATCGCAACATCCCGTCAATGTTGAGGTGAGCCTGATTGTCAGCGACAACTTGTATTGTGGAAGTTCGTACTGCACACGTCTATAGGGGCTGAGAGTGCAGCCGTGATATAATGGTAGCTACAGATACAGGGTCTGTTCTGGCAGCGGCGAACAAAACGTCTATATTTATCTGGCCGACGCTTTTTTTTTTTTACGATGATGGATCCTGAACAGAGCGAGTCAGCCCTCGATCACAAAAGTGGAAAGAGAAGAAGAGGAGGCAGAGAATAAAAAAGGAGAATGGGAGGAAAGATATTCCAGATGTCAACAGTAAAAGTTTGTTCAGCTCCGGTTTGCGGCCACTGGAGCTTTGTGTACCTGCTCCTGCTAAAACCATTAGCTCCGGCTGCACAACATGGCGGGAGAATTCTCGGAAGCTCTTCAAACTCCAGTATGAAGCCCCGATATTGACCAATCCTGTCCCTTCAACATTATTAACGGATCGCTGTGATGACTCTGTTGAGAAAAGTTTTTAATCGTTTACTTTAATATTAAGTATAACTGTGATTAGTCTTGGATTTATTTGTCTTCTTTTTGTTCAGAGTTTTAAGAAAGATTCAAGCTCCATATTCCTTCAGACGTCTTCATCCTCTTAAGTCTCACTCGTCTGCTCGTCGCCTCTCAAGATGGACACACCTTCAAGATCTCGGTTCCCATGACGGCACATTTAACTGATACCACCCCCCTGCACCCCGCTTCACCACCATCACCATGCAGTGTATCCCACAACAAGGAGGCGGAGGAACATGGTCCTCATCACTTTCACTTTGAGTTGAGCTGAACCAGACTCTCCTCGCTGAGTGTTGCTTAACGTGATGATGAAGTCTGGGTGGCTCTCTGGAATATCTTATCCCCGGGGAGGGGTGGGGGTCTCGATCCACCACAAAATGAGAGACAATTGTAGGAGCAGTGAAAAGAAACATGATGCGATGTTCATCATGAGCTTTGGTTGAAGTTCTACTTTGGATCGTGACAAGACTAGCATATGTCAGGGTTTTTAAAGACCCTCCCTCCAGAGAACGCAAAATTAGCTTCAGCCCTCTCCCTTAATGTTATTACAGTTTGTTTTTTTTTAAAGTCAAAAATGTTTTGTAGCTCTTGAACATATTTCAAACAATTGTTTAAAGGTTTACCTGGCTTTAAAAACATGTTTTCGTGTTTTATTTTTCATTTAAAACAAACAAACATATTTTAACAATATGTTTTAACATCTGTGTATGTTTTACTTTTTATTAAATAAATATTGTAACATATGTGTACGTTTTTAACGTATATTTAACTGTATATTTTTACATCCTTGTTTTTGAAAATACATTTGTGCAACACTGTTTATTTATAACAACGTTTTTAACAGCTTTATAAAAATATACTAAACATACTTGTATGTATTTAAAACCTATTTCAAAAATTGATTTTATATGTCAGAAAGCTTTTTAATATATTAACATTTGGGAATCAAAATGAAGTAATTTAGAATTGACAATTCGTTGGTAGATAATCTTCGTGTTTGAAGTCTTGAGCCTTAGTTATTGTTTCATTATTATTTAACCCGTCAGAACCTGTAGAATGAATCAAGATTCAAATGAATAGCATTAATGAATAGCATCAATACAAATATTTAGAGCAACTTTTGCTTCACGCTTTATTATCGACGTAGTGGCCCGATAATAAAATGTTGTACGACACTGCCACCTGCCGGCTGCCCAGAGGACTTGATGCATGTGTAATTTTTTTTACTTTTACACACTTTAAAAATCGTAATATTCCTTCATAGTTGTAAGTCAATAAGTGGGATTTCAAATGAAAAGTACATAAACTTTAATTTGGGTTCTTGTTTTGAAATGTGGATCTGAAACTACAGGACACAGGATGAGTCTGGATCGAGTGATGGTTCACACGCTGTTTTCAAGATTTCTGCTGATGAGTCGGATTGTGAGCACGTTTGCTTATCTTGTGCAGTTGCCTTGTAAATGTAATACAAATGTTAAACCTGTATCTTGTATAAAGGGACTGACGTTGGTTTTGACAGAATACTAAGCATGATCCATTGACTTCAATTCACTTTTAGCTGCATCAATGAAGTATTATTTCATTTTAGAAAAAAACTACTTGGATCAGTTAAAATTAAATAATGAAGTAACAGAATGTATATCAATTTTATTAATAGCTTCTTAATTTAAATTATTATTTGTTTGGTGTATAAAATCCTTTAAAACAAAGGTAAATGGAAAAAAAACATTTTTTTAATTGAAAATATATTTAATGGTAGCAAAAATGAAAAACAACAATTTATAAAATTCAATTTTGTGCAAGTAATTAATGTTATGATTCTTTTTAAATCATTGATATGTATTGATACCATTAATGTGTCTTTTTTTAAGAATCAAAAATACAATTGTTATACGCGTTTACTAAAACAAATGCCGATAACAGTCACAGTGTGGCGCTCTTTCCTTCTCAAGTTGTCCAGGAAATCAAGTCGAATCTCTGACCTCAGGTTCCCACGCGGTGTCCTCTCAGACTGAGCCCCCCAGCATTATCTCCACACGGAACTCTGATGTGATGCACGATCACAGGCTTTATCCAGTATTATCACAAGTAAGTCTCTCGCTTCTCGCCAGTTTCTGCAGCAGGGATGAACTTTTTATGTCCCAGACATCATTACGTCCGAGAACAGGACACGAAAAACAGTCCAACATAAACCACAATGACTTCAACATGTCCACCGCATAAACTTTAACAACCATTGTTCAAAAAGGTTTGCGGATGATATTGAATCACCTTGTTACTCCGTCGCCCTTTTCCTGTAAGAAATTGACCCTTTGGCAAGGAGACCGCGGACCACTCGCTGGTCGACCCTTCGTTTTTTAATGGACCTTAGAAGTTCGTGTAGAGTTGTGGGCCACCGGAGACCAGGGCCCCGGTCCAGGGCTTTGACTGGATCCTGCCAGGTAATTTTACAAGCTATCGTGAAGACAGATCTGACAGGAAGGAACAAGGAAGAGAGGGAATGACGCAGTGTGAAGAGAGGGAAGATGGAGCGAGGAGAAGAGTTCTACTGGAGGCCAGTGCTGCTCGACCGGAGCCAGAGAAAGTCTTCTGATCCCTACAGGCAACGAGAACAATGGCTGCGAAAAGTAGTAAAGTCCAAGTCCAAGTCAGGTGCAGCGAGAGTTCCGTATCAGTTGAAGATTATCGTGCTGACGACGTGCCAGTGGAAACTTTTCAGGTTCCATTTACTGACCTCATGAAACCGATTTATTTGATGGAAAGGAAATAATGACATGAATGGATCATCATTTGTTAAACACTTGATAGATGATAAATAGATATATAAAATGAAGGAAGTTTCTGTTCCTTTGAACCTTTGAAACAGACTCATAACTGGACTTTGTCAAAAGAAACAAATATTTTTTCCAAGTCACCAGCAACTCTTCGCTTGTGGCTCAGCTCTTTTATGTCTCACTGATGGAAATCACTTGGTGTGTTTACATGCATCTCATCTGAATCAATGGCCATCTCTATTTAATATTTCATGAATACGAATGATGGAAATTACTGATCGTCGATCACATGAACCTCCCGTTAGATCGTCTGATGACTTTCTGCTCCTTCTTGCTCTGACAAATGATAATAGATGTAGATAAAGGTTCATTTTGAATCGAGAGCTCTTGTTGAATCAGCTTTATAGTGAAATGTTTTTTCATGTACTTAATTGTAGCTTTTTGCAGGTCATGCTATTGGATTTTTTTTTTTTTTTTTCAATGTCGGTCCTTGAATATAATAATTTAACCGGTCCTTGGTACAAAGAAAAGGTTTGGGACCCCTGGCGTAGAGGAAAAGTCTTTTATTCTCGTCTTAAGACTGTTTTTTCTCAGTGTGAAGAGACTGCAAATGTAAGTGATCTAATGTAACTGCTGCTTCTCTCCTCGCTTCTCATCAGGAACATGTGGTCAGACAGGCAGGTGAGGCAGGTGCTCACAGATACGTTTATTTTCATTGGTTTTCCACAGTCTGCCCGAAGCATTTAACCATTAAAGTTTAATGTTTGTAAGGAACTTGTTTAGTTTTGCTGATTGGAGATACAACCGCAGTGAAAAGGCAAAGTTTGAGGCACAGACTTCTGTGCCTCCACAATCTACGTCACATCTCCATTGAGGCGGAGAGACTTTTAAAACTAAAGGAAACAACGTAGACTTTTACAACAAAGTAATGAGAGGTTTGTGTGGCGAAGGACAGGCGTATGAACGTTATCTACAGATAAAGGTAAGACAAGAAACTGTTTTTATTTCATTTGTATACAAAAAAGGAATAAGACTAAGAAAAATACAATAGAATATTTAAAAAATACATTTTGGCCTTAAATAAAATATTCTTTGTTTTACTCAAGCTTATGTTGACCCATTTAATAGTCAATATTTTTCTTTTCATGATAATAGACTTTGGTCCTTTTTACGTAAATCTAGCCAATCACAGAAGGCCAAACTTAAATCTGGAGCGTTCTCGCTAAACTTTACATTAAATTCTTCTCAGTAGGAGAAAATAAACCTTCTGCTTTCAAATTAAGAGCATTGAATCAGCCGCGACTGTTTAAATCCACGTTTGATAAATCCTTTTTAAAATGATTTATTAGTTCATTTATTTTTTTCTACATCTATTGTTTGTTTAAAACTCATTTTGATTTAGATTTTCAGCCAATTGAAAGATCATTAAATATGGCAGGTTACAGATTATGAAAATATAATTTTAAATAAATTGATAATTAAAACCTAATATTTCAGCTATGACTCTTATGTAAATGTCCAAGATGACATCAATCAATCAATATTTATCCACAATCGAACTACTGCCATAGATCTAGAGGATGTAGACTAATATCCCACAACATATCACAACAATTCAACAAAGACTTGTTGAGAAATTATTAATTAAATTAAAAAAAAAATAAACTTTATGTGTGTGAAGAATGCTGATGAGATATAAAATAACCAGTAGCCAATTGAATAAGTTATATACTTAATTAAATCTGACACTAAAGGAGTCAGTGCCTCACCAACCATGAACCACACCGCACGTCACTGCTCCTCATGCACGCTCAACCGCATTTATTAAAGTTCATGGAAGGATTTTCACTAGTGTGTAGATTTTTTACCTGGATTTAAATACATATTATCTCATTGAATATAATTAGGTCAAAATACAGACACTAAATGTTGTAAGTGGGAGAACAAAGAGTCTAAGACAGTGGTTCTTAACCTGGGTTCATATCTATGTCTTGAATTAAAAAAAGAAATCATATATTATTTGTCACTAAAGAGGGGTTCGGGGAATGAAACTGGTGGGGTTCGGTACCTCCAACAAGGTTAAGAACCACTGGTCTAAGATAAGGGACAGTTACAGGGCCGAAACATTAAAAATGAAAGAAAATAACTTGGTCTGAATGAAGAATTTTGTCATTTTTGTTCCATGAGTCAATACATTTGTTTGGTACCTCACAGCTACCGTGTCGTTGTGACAAGTTACACTTTATTTTCAATTTGATACGACAGAAAGAGCTCTATGTTACCTCGGCGAGTCCTGCAGTGCCGTGTTAGCGACTACTGACTCCTTTAAGAAACATCTTAAGACGTTTCTATTTGTTCAGGCTTTTCCTTGATTTTCTGGAACTCCTGTTGTGTTATCAGTTTTATCTTGATCTTTAAATTATATACTTTATTGAATATTGTTTTGATTGTTTAAGCGCTTTGTGACCCTGGTCTGGAAAAGCGCTATACAAATAAAAATTACTTACTTACTTACTTACTTACTTACTTACTATAAAACTACATATTCAAGTGTTGAGGCTCAGACTCAAGATATTTCTTAAGACTCTTTAAAGACTAAATCAACATTTCATCCCCTCGGTGGTTGAACTCAACTCTGTTTAAAAGACTTCAAAAGGGTTGTTTGTCTGAGTTTGACGAGGTGTTTACTCACTGGGATATTTCAAACATCAAGATATCGAATAAAAACACTAGAAAAACAACGATAGGCCCAGCAACTGTTTATTTATACAATCAGTGAAGAGAGCAAAGAGAATGTTGAATTATTTTCCCAGAAATGTGTTGATTGGGTTGTTTTCTTGTCGTTGGCCTCATTAAATGTGCCGTCGAGGAACATGATGAGACGCTGGCACGTGAAAGCTGAATAGCTTGGTACTTCTAAAATCTTTTATATAAAAAAAAAATCATGTTGAGAAAAACACATCCATGTAGAATTATTGTAATGGTCACAAAAACACACACTTGCTCTCCAGATCTCTAGTGTCATGAAAGTCTGGGTTATTTAAGAGTGAAGCTACAGAAATGTCAAGCCTTTGACCCCAAAACTATCAACATGAGGCACATTGTTTCTAAAGTTATTTGTTTATTTAAGAAAAAATCTCCTCCCTCACCAGCCTCAGTCTTAAAGGAACAGTTAGAATGCAAAAACAATGATGAGCGTTTTTTATTTTACTTCAGTTTTTAAATTTGTGCAGACCTAAAAAAAAAAAAAAGATCTGGTAAACTATCATTTCTTTCAGCCTACATAGAAAATATTTTATATTTTTCAGCAAATCACAAAAAAACAAACCTGTACATTATTATATTATATTTCGTTTTTAAAGGCCTTTTATTTTGTATTCTAAATTGTTGAAATGATGGTAATTATAATAATATAATAATGATGATGATTATAATGATACAATTCTACAGATATTACGTACTTACAATTATGTTGTATATTCATGTATATCTAAATAGCCCCTTCCGAGTCACATAGTACTTTACACAAGAAAGTGAAAAACAACCATGACTCAGTTAAACAACTGCAGTAAATATACAAAACATTGTTATGATGATTATTAATGCTTAAAGTGATAGTTCACCCAATATTCAAATTTCACATATTTCCCACTCACCCTCATGTCGACTAAGGGTTGGTATTATTTTCAGAGTAATCAGTTACTTTTTAGAGTTATAGACAAAAATATATGTTTTTATTTTAAAGTAGCCACTTGAGCTCGGTTGTCTTCGTCTCCATCTTCGTCCAAAAATACACAATTAAAAACTTCCAAATACCTCCATACATAAGAGATTTATGCTGACGGCCTGGTATCATCCACTCAAAACAAGCCTAAAATATAGACTATATATAGATTATTTTTCTGATCAATTCTTCTAATGTCAAAGGCTTTAATACAAGATGGACATTACTGACGACTAGTATGGAGGTATTTGGATGTTTTCCTTTTGGAGGAAGATGAAGACGAAGAAAACTGAGCTCCAGTCGCTACATTAAAATGAACAAACATTTTTGTCTATAACTGTAAAAAAGAACTGATTACTCTGAAAATAATCCCAACAACATGAGAGTAGAAAATGAGTTTAGTTTTAATTTTTAGTAAACGATAACTAACGTTTTATTTATAGTTTTTTTTATATATAGCATAAAGGAAAACTCATGTGAATAAAAACTATAATTTTATTAACATTGTTTATACATATTCTATAATATCAATGGAACATTTTGAAACAATTTCCTGAAGGAGACCTCCAGAGGGATCAATAAAGTTTATCCATCTATGTATCTATGAATACGTTTGTTGCTATTTGTACGTGGCATCCAAATAATGGTAAATTTCCCACGTTGTTGGTAAATGATTGAAAAGTGTAGGGTTTATATCACAGCTGACATGAAGAGAGTTTTCCTCGTAAAAATCCATTTTTGAGAGCTCTTATATTGGACACAAATGTTACGTTTCCTACAGCGACCTCACAACATAATAAAACTAACTACAACTAATGGACTCGGATGATTCACAGACATATAATTCAATTGTGCGGTAATTAAATCACATTTCCAACAGACCTGCTGCTGCGACTGAGCTGTTACAAATACATTTGGTAGAAATGTTGCCAAACTTCAACCAGGAATATTCAGCTTGAGAAGTTGATGACCTTAAATGAATTGCTCACATATTTGCAGTCATTTAAACTATTACTTGTTTAATGTCACGATAGACAGAAATAAATGGATCTCAGTGCTTGTAGTAGATAGATAGATAGATAGATAGATAGATAGATAGATAGATAGATAGATAGATAGATAGATAGATAGATAGATAGATAGATAGATAGATAGATAGATAGATACACTTTATTGATCCCTCTGGAGATCTCCTTCGGGATATTGTTTAACTGTAGAACCGCAGGACTCGACACAAGACGATAAAGTTATAGAATTTATTAAACACATACACAAACAGAACAGCTGACGAAAAAGAGAACAAAAGGAAAAGGGAGAGTAAACAAACACACATGTGAAACCTGGTAGTAATAAGAACTGAACACGCAGCACAAATGAAACCCAAGGAAATAAAGACATATATGATTAAACTAATAATAACATAGCGGTCAACACACGGACGACAGAAAAAATGGCTACAAAAAATTCCCTCACAGAGAAAACGACTTGGTGAAGTTTAAGAACCAGGACGGGAGTGAAGACGACCTGACACCACGGACTGTAACGAGGAAGCTTAAGTAGTGGGAGCTGGTGTTAGATGCTGACAATTTTAAATGAGCCTGTCATAGAACTACATAAATTACATTACAAAAAGCTATTTTTTTTCTGAATATATTTTATCACTCCCCTTTGTGAATATTATTGTCGCTCAAAATAAATTATTTTTCTGAGCAATTCTTTTATTATGTTGTTTTTACAATTATAATTTAAATAAAATATATAAAAATTCCCCAAATTAAACGAAGTCAAAGCTATTTTGTTATTTCAGTGTTATGTGGCTTATTTTCATTTTGTTCCGGACAGCCCCTCACAAAAGTCGTCAAATATAATGTGGACCCTTATGAACTGATCTAGAAGGACTTTGCTGCTGAAAGTTCTCCACACAACAGCACTGTTTCAGGGCAGAGGTTTAATCGATGAATAAACAATGTGTTCCTCTTAAAGCAGAGCATCGGCGCAGAGCCTCCATGAACTGCTCTCGCTCTCAGTGTGGGCTCTAAGTATGCTCAGTGATTCCCAGTGGGAGCCGCTGCAGTGAAGAGCCATGACTCAACAGAACAAGGTCACATGATGCTTGGAGCAGAACCCGCTGTTTGGACTTCTCCTCCTGTGAGGTTGACCCAGATTACGCCACCCATGCACTGGCTCTTCCTCCCACATCTGTCTCCCATTTATTGCAAACCATCTGAGACCACGGCGGTTCATTATTCATAGACAACAATTTACTTGTGTGCTTCACACCCGTCCAGTTACGTCATATTTGTTTATGCTGTTTGACAGCGAGGCCCTGCTGGGGCCACATTGGGAAACAGTTGAGCTTCACTTCCTAAATTGGGCTTCCTCTCGGCTGTCCGGACCCCGGATGATTAATGACGAGTGCGATCTGCAGAAATGATTTGTTTGCAGGCATGTTGTGGTGCATCTGAGCACTTCTGTCTCAAATCAGAGCGGCGACGTTTCTCGCCACAAGTGGGCGCTGTGAGTCTGCACACCTCTTGTACCACTTTCAGCCCTTTGGTTTTTGACTCCTGTCAATCATGTATCATCACAGACGTCAAAGATAAATGAAGTTTTGCTGAAAAAAGTGACGGCAGAATCAAAACACAAGATTTACTGTGGAATAAACAGAGTATTGTTAACACAACATAGGATTCTGTGGTGTCAGTACATATAAATAAATAATACAATAGGATAACACACAAAATAAGCAATAGTGAAACAGAAACAAGCTATTAAGGCAGCAATTCTGCGACGCCTACCTAGTATTTGAACAGTTTTGTGCTTCAAGAATACATCAATTTAAATAAAAACCTTTTTTATTTTTTATTTTATCACTCCTTAATGGATATTTATTATTCCTCTTAATAAACAAGTACAAGAAAAAGTGAATTTATGTTACACTGTTTTGTGATATAATAAAATGTTTGTACGATCCTATGGATATATTCAAATCCATTTTTTTAGGAGGACTTCCATCTTTAAAACAGAATAATAAAGGTACATGTGCTGGATATGAACACATGTTTGGAAGTCTTTCACACATTCTGCCTCAACACTTCAGTCGGACTGTTATGACTGCAGAGGTCAAATTTACCATCAATCCGTGTCCAGGAGTTCGCTTCACTTGCACTGTAAATCAAAAGCTCTTGGCGCCTTCGATCCGGATGAAACAAAGGCACAAACGTCAGCGTCCGATGCCAGTGAGATCCCATCACTCAGCAGTGCTGAGGTCATAACACTGGACTGCGTCCTGCCGCCAGGAAATTCAACAGCGTGACACACTAATATGTATGTAAATCAATGCTAAACGGTTTGATGTAGTACAGAGAATCTCGTATTCATTACCTAATGTTGATGTTGGGTCACAACGGTTTGGTGGATGGGTTTCACTTTCTGCTGCTACAATTGATCATTTCTGTCACGACTCTTCCAACCTGGACGGGGATATTAGCGGCGACCTCGGTTCTGAACCCAATGGGGACAATGTTGTGGCACTCTTGGTACTTTAGTGAATGAAAAGTAGACCAGATTTATGGCACATGCCTCAATTATTGTCTTGGTTCATATGTTCAAGAGATTAGTTTCAGAAATTGTGACACATGGACACGTGTAATCTAAGGAAACCTATGCTAATGTTAACCCCAATGTATATACATCTGAAAGTAGTGATGGTCTGATGAAGCTTCAGAAGAAGTGTAAGTAAGTAAGTAAGTCATGTTTATTTGTATAGCGCTTTTCCAGACCAGTGTAATTATTTCCAGATTCCACTAGATGGCGGTCTCTTTGCTATTTTTCATTGTTTTGACCAACTGTTCAAATAAAACATCACATCATTTTTAAACCGATGGCGCCATCTACTGACCTCTAAACAACATGACGCTGTTTCATGAAGCTTCATCAGACCATCACTATCTAAGAATACAGGATCTGATCATCCTTTTCTAGATCCATTTTCCTCCCTTGAGCAGATTACGTACATTGTCTCTGGGTTATTAACTGTATAATTCAACATAATGCAAAATAAATGACATATTTTAAATTGTAATAAAAGAAAACTCTTCAACAGCCAGGCAAACGAAAAGATCAAGTCTCGTCACAAAGTATCAATGCTCATTCCTTAATAGTGAAAGCTTCTTTCTAGTTAATAATTGTGTTGAACTGAATGAAGATAAAAACACACTATATTTTAAACTTTACAATAAGATAACTCTCAACAAAATACAATTGAATGATCTAATGTATCCTGTTCTATTCATATTCAATAACAATGTTTACCAAACCAGTCTCTGACCGGACCAAACTGGACCCTCCTAACACACAAGTGTGGAAATAAACCTCCCTAAGGCTGCTCAATGCAATACTTCAGTAATTTAGGATACTAGGGGTTGCCAGACCACACCAGCAAATCTCCAAATAGTTTTTCAGTTTTCTCTCTCATGATCAGAAATGTTTTCTGGGTTGTGGTGAACAGATTATCACTGTTTTTTTGTTTTGTTTTTTACACCATGTTCTTTTCTAGATAGTCTACTGTAGACATCAGCATGTAGGTCAGTCTTGGCCTTGTGCGACATCATCTGAACAAACAAGTACCATGTCCAACAAAGAGAGTTACACTACATTTCTTATACATTAGCTATGACACAGGATGCTTAGCCTAAATTTTGGTGATCCCTCTTTCAAAAATGAACGAGATGTAAGCAACTGATTGACATTCCTCTTGCAGATGGGATGATTGGAGGTAAAGAATTGGTAAGGAAGTCTGTGGGCAACCAGACTGTTGAAGCTGTTGAATATTCAGCATGAAAAAGACTTTGGTAAACCAGGAATGTCCAGCCTAGTTAACCCTTGTGTTATCTCAGGGTCGGGTGACCCAGAGGCCCGAAAACAAATGTGTTTGTAGTATCCCTTTAGTAGTATCCCTGGGTGTTGTCTAGGTGAACGACCTCTCTGGCTTCCAGAAATAAATATTCAGTTGTCATTCACCTTGACCTAGAGACAACACAAGGAATACCACAAACAAATTTGTTTTCGGGCCTTACAAGGATAAAGGAATGTTTGGGATCTTTGAAAACGACCGACAGAGATGCAGATAAAGGCATGTATCGCCACAGGAGATACACACTCTAGTGCAGACAAATGAATATTGAATCAGAAACAGAGACAAAACAGGATGTGTTCAGTCATTGAAGAAGCTACAGCGTCGCCCTCTACGCTCTTGAATCTGAACAGCAGCCAGTTTAACTAAACAATTCTCCGTGAAGCGCATCAAGTGTTTTTCTTAAACATGACAAATGAAGCACCACCCTGCTGTGACAAATGCAAACTGAACAATTGTGGGTCTTTCACAAACACAAGCGGACCATTGTTTTCTCCTGGCGTAAACACAGTGTGTGTTTCTGTTATCGTTGCCAGTATATTTCGCGAAGCCTCTGACCAGCCGTGTGCAATTGGTGGTCTGAACCTCACTTTAACTCCTTTCCATGACTTGCTGCGTAAACACACAACACCACAGGAATGTTACCTCAAACTGTCTAATTGTTCCTGATTACATTAATAATTTCCTATTGCTGGTTGTTTGTTTTCTTTCTCCCCACGCTCTCAATCCTTTCTCTACACCGCCTCTACTGCGCTAAGGTCAGCAGCCCTCTGCCACTTCCTGTCTCGATGTTGTGTATTGGTCCTAGCTTATGTACAGAAGTGTGTGTTTGTGACATACATTTTCTGACAATATTCCTACTCATAACTAGTTCAGCCTGTCCTCATGACTAATGTCAACCATTAGCACGCAGTTATGTAATTCAAAACAGAAGCTTGGATGCTAATACTGGTGCTATTTATGGATGTTTTGGTTTGTTTGTTTTTTGAGGCTGCCTGGTGCCTCCTTGTCCATCCTCGAGTAACCCCAAAACAAGACACTTGATAGCAGAGACAAGATCAAACATCTGCTCTTAATGCTCTTTTAAGGACTATTTATTATCTTCCACACAGTGAGGTTTGTGTCCTTGTGCATAATAACTCATTCATTGTTCACATATATTTTTATACAATATCCATACCTCACTTTTTAATTACTAGGATAGGTTTTTTTTTTTTTTAATGGTTTTACTGTTGGCCTTATCTATTCACCTGAGTATAGTGTGAAACGTTTTCTCGGTTTCCTTTGTATGTCTGGTACAAAAAAACGACAATGAAGCTGACCTTGACCTTGATTTGGTCAACTTTAATTTTATGTTGCCACCACAAAATAATTCCAGTGTTGTGTTTCACAACATTGGCAATAACCGTTTTCTGATTCTAAAATGGAGAGCAGCTTCTCGTGCATCATAGAGATATCTTATTATCAAGTCTTTTTTTACAGAGATAAGTGTTTAAATTTGACATTTTAATGCAAAGAAGGGTGGATTGATGATAGAAGAAAAAAGTATTAGAAAAGGATGGATGGATGGATGGATGGATGGATGGATGGACGGATGCATGGATAAATGTGTGAAAGGATGGATAGAAGAAAGTCTGGATGGATGGACTAAAGAAAATATCTATTATGTGGTTCTTTTCGATTTCAAAATATTTTTTACTACAGTAAAGTAGAGAATAAACCAATGTATTTAAACCATGTGTTTTTGTAATTGTGAATGATTGTTGTGTGAAATGATGGAAAATGAAAAGATGACATTAAGGGCAAACTGATCTTGAACCCAACATCAAAGTAAATTATTCAAAAGTAGGTAGAAACAAAGGTTTAAATCAATACTAATTTAGCATCTTTAGCTAAAGTAGCATAAGTATCTATTCCCCCAATCAGTTTCTCTCTGGAAAATGACATGAACATTACTTGTAAATTGATTAAATACACTGATATAAATTTCCCATAATACCATGTTTTATAATACAACATGTCTCTTTATTCTCCCTAAGGACGCTCTAATAAACATGTTAATTTAATATTACGACTTAAGCAAAATAAAAGTATGAAGATGAAAGAAAAATCAATGTCACTTTTTCGAGTTAATCATACGGACAGACTTTTAATCTTTAGGAAAACAGACGATTCTTAACTCGTTTGGCCCGAGGACTTACCATTGCATTCTTTCCCTCTTCCTCTTTTCATAATCTCTTTTGGGTCCGCTCTGATTTACAGTATTTAGTTTTATAGCCCGCCTGTCATCGTTGTCATCGCTCCATGGAAAAAAGAGGAAACTGATTCAAAGCATTTTTCATCTGGCCACGACACAAAGGAAGAGCGCATCACGGGTGAAGTGATCAAAACTCTGACCTAACTGGCGACCTCTGTGGAGATGTAAACAGGAAGAGAGACGGTAATTGTGAATTAGCACAAGAGCTTGTCACAGAGAAGATGATCAAAAAGCATGTGTCTCACATAAGTAATGTCGCAGATCCGGAAATTTATCTAAAGAAATGGAAATAAAACTTTATTTTTTCATTTAAAAAAGTGACTTTGGTGCATCACTTAAAACTCAAAAATGGTAATTGTTCAGTTAAGCCTTGGCCTTTGTCTAAATGGTTTAATTTAATGGTTTTAATTTAAGTTTTTCTAAGCAATTACTCTATAGAAGACAATGCAAGACGTGCCAATCATGAAAGCAGCGTTATATTTAGTTTTGAGAAGCTGGAAAGAACAAAAAAACACATTTTGTGCCAGAAGCACACTCATGCAAGAACGAGAAAGACACACAAACTTCACACAAACAGGTCCTAGTTTTTACCACAGTCACTGCAATGCTTGAAAAAAAAAACAAAGCCACAGTGTGGCCTAATCTGTAAAATATTTCTCTAAAAAGAAACCCTAAAAAAAACAGGAATCCACAGATTTGACCTGGAAATTCCTGGAATCTTTGTGGCTGTAGTTTTTAAAAATATCTTGTGAAATTGTTGTTTACTACAATAAAATAAAGAGCAGCAGGTCCCTGATGACGCACAAGTCCAAAAAAAACATTGCTGGTATTGTTTTCATCCTTTTTTGTCTGACTTGAAATAATAGAGCAGTCCTTCTAGTCCTGCTTCTTTTGTCTCCTTTGTTTTTAAACAAATATTCAAGTATTTTAAAATGGGATTTGTCTTTTGAAACTTGTTTTCTGACCCTGAAGACAGCGTGGTTTAGTGACACTCCATCTAGAACGGCTTTTGTAATAAACTTTCATTGAGATTATAATTTTCTTTGAATGGAAAGAAATGAAAAATGTTGACAAGTTGTTTTGCAAAGCAAAAAGTGTTAGTAACAGTTTAAAATCAGGATTAAATATTTAGAAAAATCAATATGGCTGCTGTTCAAAACCAACAGTTTCACAAGAGCCGTGTTGCTCGGGCCAGCGTCTGCAATATTATTCCAACAGGAGATTACCATCACGAATAATGTTTGAATGATCGAGGACACTCGGAGAGCGAGCCGAGAGATTCAAATCTGCAAAATTACATTTGCTATTGAAACACCCATAAACACCAGTTCCTGTCTGTATTTATACAGCAAACACAATTACTTCTGACTGCGGCTCCTTCATTAACGCAGCTTTTCTCCAGCCAAGAATTCACGATGTTGCAAAGTTCTCATTATTGTTGCCAAAAACTATAGAAAGTAGAAGAAGCTTTGACAGAAGAGCTGGTTAAGGTCGGCGATCTCTTTATTAATGTGTAAATTCCATGATGGACACAATGAGCTTGAAATGAAATGGGAGATGTCAAATTCTGACGCCTTCATTATTAATCCCTCTTTAATGGCAGATAGATTAAAAATAAATGAACTCACAAAAAACTCACATTCATACTGTTGCCATGGCGTAAGGATAACATTAACATCTTAGTGTAATTACATATATGTAAAAAAAATACTGAGCTAATGCTAATCTTTCTTTTTTTTATATATATATATATATATATATATATATATATATATATATATATATATACTTTTGAAACTAAATCAGGGGTAAAAGTCGTTTTTAATCATTTCTATTACAAAAAATTCAAAGCACTTTACACTAAGTTATGTATTCACCCATTGACACTCACACACTGATAGGAATAGGCTGCGACGCAGCACACCAGCTCAACCATCAGTAGTAATCACAAAAATAACACCACGATATAGTCCAGAAGTAGGATTGAACACGCAACTTCTCCGGCCACAAGCCAACCATTTTACCAACTGAGCTACTAACGCCCTGAACTTTGCTCTCGTTTGAATGACGTTCCAAAAAATTGTCCCCTTTCAGTCGCGTCAATTTCATCTGTGATAGTTTTTGACGGCGAAACCGCAATGTTTTGACACAAATGTATACATTTCTGGCCGGGGCGTCACCCGGGAATTTTTACAAGACACAAAACCACGAAGAATATATTTAAAATGAAACATGCAAAGGCCATGTGATTTACTTTTAAATGTTTTATTGTCCCTTTAACGTGCTTGCATTGACGTAAAAGAGGGCTAGCGTCATTTTTCAGCTGATCGTGACAGATTCCGTAAAAATGTGTGGAAGCTGCTATAGGCCAAAATAAATGTTGGAGGACTTTTTAAAACCTGTAACTTGCTTAATATCTGAGCTAAAAAAAAAAAAAAAAAATTTTGAAAGTTTAGCTTAGTTCCTTCAAATGATAAGGCACGAATAAAGCCAAAAACTAAAGTCTAGACACAGAGCAGTTTATGGCGGTTATTTTGAGCCGCCTGCATGACCAAGCAGACTCAAGTGCCCTTTATAGATATATAAATGTAGCTCATCTTGACTGTTCCAAGGCACAGATAAATTCATCTGATCTACGACAAATGACACAATTTAGAGAGTTAGAAAATATGTTTGTGTCAAACATGACGTATCAATGTTATTTTAAAAAACAGGTCATTTTAAGTGATCACAGCTACAGCTTTCTTAAAGTTTAAACTGACATTCAGAATAAAAACAGCGCACTTACTCCATATTGTTCGCCTGTTACATAAGGTCTTGTCCAAGACGAGCCATAGCTTAGCTGTTACACATGGTGGCGACGTAGAGAATGTGCCGAAGGTCACATGCGACTGAGAACACATGGCAGCCATTATCATCATTAATTAACCCCCAAAAACAACAACTGGAAAGCTGCCATCTTTGTTTTTCCACATACCTGTCAAGATCTTTAATGGCTGTATTGGCTTCAATATCGTCTGCTGCTGTATTAGGTGACAACTGACAGGAGAATCTATTTGTGTCGCTGCGTGTGCTCTGCGTGTGGAGCTGCATCCTCGAAAGCCTACAGGGGATTTGCCTTTTGAGCAGGATCGTGCCACCCTTATCTCCCACGTCTGTTATCTGCCAGCATGGTAATTGCCCACTTCCAATCACGCTTCTCTTCCTCCGATAGACCGGTCGGTTTTCTCTGCACTTCCTTTCTAAACTCGGAGTGACCCCACCTCCACT
This sequence comes from Callionymus lyra, assembly GCF_982586985.1. Taxonomy (NCBI): domain Eukaryota; kingdom Metazoa; phylum Chordata; class Actinopteri; order Syngnathiformes; family Callionymidae; genus Callionymus; species Callionymus lyra. The sequence goes on from NC_141819.1 coordinate 22,768,706, forward strand.
CCGACACACCAAAAATACCCGCTGGAATATGCAAACGTGCACGTCAGTACATCCGGTTCATGATGTCCAGGCTACGACCAGGCGGGAAGTCATTGACTCCAAATGGGCCAATTATAGACTGCAGTATTTCCCCGGAGAGGTGCTGGGTCCGTTTTACATCATGATTTGGGGCCATTTCAGTTACTGAGCTGCAAAATGATCATTTAATATGGAAGTAGAGTTTGCCTGAATGCCTGGAAAACATTCATCCACGACTCAAGGAATACAATCCTTAGGAGTGTTGTATGATCTCAAAAGATACAGTCCTTTTTACAGGTTGTACTACAAGTAGTCAGTGGAAAACTTAAATAAGATATCTCAGGACAAGGTAGTAAAACTCCATAATACAAATTTGAACAAGAAGCAAGTCTCCGTTTTGATTAACACTAGCTAATTTTAGAATCAAGTGTAGTGAATGAAAACAGATGTAAACTTAGAAGATTAGCTTCCCAATTTATTTAACTATGTAAGAAAGAACAGCAGAACCAAAACTGCACAAAAACGGGGGGGAAACCATGATGGAAAAATGAGGAATACATATGAAACAGATAAGAACAAAAACATTTACAACCATCAAACCAACAGAACACCAGAGCACGACAAATCACAAAAAAATATATATTAAAAGACAAACCAAAAATCACAACGCATTGTCAACACGAGCGTATGACACATGGAAGTTGAAAGGCACTTGTATAGCTCCAACAACCTCATGGGTACCAGGTATAAACACGAGATAATATTGAGAACTTTAGAGTTCTGACACCACAGACTGGAACCAGGTAACCCTGAAATCAAAACAAATAAAAATGATATTATTTACTAATAATAATACAGAAGAAAAAAAATTAATAATTTTCCACCACTGAAAAAAGGTAGGTTGCTTATTTTTTAGTGAATGGTAACTTATTGAAGATGTCTTAAAAGCTCCTGGGGGCCACATACATTTACTTGGTGGTCCAAAATTTGAAGATAAGGCCCAAGTTCAAAGTTGCTCAGCTATACTGCATTTTTATCAAGGTGAAAAATATATTTAGAGAATTGGATGAAAACGTTGACTGAAGAGAAGAGACTTCCGTTGATAGCTAATGCTAACTACAAGCATGACTAGTGCTGTGTCTCAAATCGCATACTTCTCTTAGTATACTAGAAGTTAGTTTGCATCAGGATAGTGTACATACTAACTAGTACGCAAATTCTCCACAGATAGTATGTCTCAAATCAAACACTGCTGCTACGCACTAACAGGAAATGACGCTTCTTCTTCTACTACTATTTAACGATAGTAGCAACCAGCTGTTTGAACGCTATTGCCGACACCTGCTGGCAGCACGTTTTGCAAGTTTGGAAAAATAAATAAAGAAAAAATATGAGAATCGATATATTCGCGAGATATTTAATCTGGTATCAGCACTGAAGACGTGTCATCCTCCTACTGCTGCGGAAAATGCACCTATAAGTATATGCATATACTGTATATGCATTTTTATATGACGTAACTTCCGTTTAAAACATCATTAAGATGGCGGCCGTTTAGGGTGGTTAGTGTCCATCGAACCATACTTAGTTTTGTGGGCGTTTTAGTACACCAATTAAGTGTGCATGGCGCACTAAATTTCGCATACTAAGAATTGAGACGCACTTACACACTAAAAAACTTTGAGTACGCAAGTATGCGATTTGAGACACAGCATAGGTTTTTAGTCCTATAACCAATAGAGACAATTCTGGAGGAACATAATTCATGTACTTTTCTCATTTATAGGTAAGAGGTTATAGAGATTTAAGATAAAAGTGAGTTTGCTGAAAGTCCTTGATGCAAAACAAGCTCTGCAAAACACCAGCCTCAGCGTCAGGACTGTATTTTTCCTTCCTCTCCCACTCTCTGGATCAGCTGTCGCCCTGTGGTCCCTGGCGGCCGAGGCAGAGAGGGGACTGCGCCACATGTTGTGTAGCGGTTAACCGAGGGCCGACCACTTGAAAAGACCCTAAATCAGTGCAAACCATCTTGAACTAATTCCCTAGTCAAAGATGAGAGACGAGCCTGGATAACCTGCTCCGATGATTACTGCGTCAGAGGAGTCTATCTGCGTAACCTGGACGGATCACATTGTGGTCGACCACATCGCGCCGAGAATGTGTCTGTTTCTGTTAAATGCAGCGGACCTCTGACAACTTCGAAAAAAAGGCTTGATTTGACATCAAGGCCAAACAGATGCGGTCGGCTGAGCAGGAGATTTGACAGTTTATGAGGAAGGAACATGATGCTGCTCAAGGTCATATAGTTCAATTTCTGAGGTTATGTTTTCGTGTTCTTGACTCACGAGTGGAGTTTTAGCGTTTAAAACAAAACCTCTTAATGAAATCTCCTGAGGACATCGGCCTGGTGTGGTTCAGCATGGAGATTGAAGATAAGATCAAAGACAAATTGAAGACAAAAGAGAGACAAGCGTGCTGGCTTGGCTGTTGAAACTAAACACTAGCAGACCCAACAAGAAACCTGTTTAAAAGCAACGTAACAGACTCAGCCTCCCTGGTGTTCTACAGCTCTGCCATGCCGACCGATGCCTTATTTCAGGACTTTAATGATGCTGTCACAAGATTCTGCTCATTTTCATATTGTTTTTGTGCTGTTATATTGCTGCCATCGCTGGTTTCATGTTGCTTCATTCATGTTGAATGTAATTACAGTTTAATAAGAACCTTGATGTCCTTGAGAAATTACATCATGTTCATTGACACATAAAAGTTACATTCATTAAAAGATCTTGTAAAGACTTCAGAGTAGTTTATCAATGGAAGGTGTTGTTGGATTCTCGTGGTGACACAAACCTGACCTGATGGCCTGTCTGTACTTGTCAGAAGAAAGGAAAATAAAAGATGGCTTTTATTTTCTTCCTGATCAAATTCCTCACTAAATCAAAGCTAACACCAACGGTTTAAACTTGTCCTTATGTGGAAGTGTTTCAAACCAGCTCCTTGTTGAGGTATTTGCAGTTTAGTGCATTCATTTTGGTGAGAAAGGAAGCAGTTATTTATTTCATTTTTAAAGGAACATGATTGTAATCTTTCATTCTTAAGAATAATGTATCAATCCATTGTATTTCATGATGATGTTCTGGATGAGGTAAAGATTTTAAGGGCTATTTATTTTACTCACTGAACATTTTATCATTTTTTTTTCCACCTCCTATGCATTTATGTTTCTCGATTCATAAAATAAAAGCCTTACATCATCTGAATTGCTAATTAAATTGTCTCTTTAATAAATCTTGGACTCTATTGTATCATCAGTATGTGTCTGTTTGTACAAAACTCTCTTTTCATTGAAATATTTACATTAGAAAATGTGTCCCTTTTCCTTGATTTTCTGGAACACCTGTGTTGTTCTCACCGTTATCTTGACCTTTAAAGTATATACTTTATTGAATATTGTTTTGATTGTTTAAGCGCCTTGTGACCCTGGTCTGGAAAAGCGCTATATAAATACAAATAACTTACTTACTTACTTACTTAAGCCCCGCCCACTGAAAACACTTGTTTTTCTGGAGATTTATCTCGTTTACCATAACCACACCCACTCCGCTGTAATGCATCAAGGTTTGTCAGCCAATCCCTGGAGTCTCCAACTCCAAGGGACTCTTTATATAAACAAAGCGTGGGGTGATTACAGCTGGCTGCAGGAGTGAAGCCTCTATTACATCATTATTACTCTGCTCTCGTAACCTCTTGTTCGCTGAGGTTTTCAGACGGGGGATAACTTTATAAAGTAATAAGTTCAAAACATGGTCATGATCAGAGACTTACTGCATCTTGGAGAGGAAGACTTGAACATTTGAAACATGTGAGTTGGTTTTTTTTCATTAGATCCCTTTAATGAACCAAGCATGAAAGTGAACAGCAGAATCACCCTCAAGACTCACTGATAAATGGACGTTTCTTCGCTCAAAAGGGGATGTTTGGAGGAAGATGACATGCAGAGACACGAGTGAGAAGCAGAGAAGTCAGCCAGTTCATGGAAGAACAATGTTTACTTAAGGACCTTTGTGAGAAATCTTGTGAGCCAACCAAGAAAAACACATGTGATACCAGCACACTGTCTTTGCTAGGAAACATGCAGAGTTGATCTGGAATCATTGTCTTCATGATTTCCTTTTCAAACACACAGTTAAATACAATACACTGCACTACAATACAACTATGTTTCGATTTTCTCGATTTAGCAACAATAGCTTGTGTAAAGCATTCTTAAACATTTTTTAATTCTAGTGTGACGACTCTGAACAAGGGAGGAAACCCAAGTGCAGGAGAAGGAAAGGTAAAAATTGGTAATAATGCAGGACAATGAAAATAAGAACAAAAATCAACTCGAGTGTGAGGATGGTACAAAATGAGTCCAATAAAGACTGAAATATCTTTGAATTGTCATGTATGGTCTTCAATAATCAGTCATTTTCAATCCACTTAAATATACTTAGATATAAAAATAATCAATAAATTCTCAACAGTGGTGCTTGCTTCGCTGCATGTTTCCTCACACATTGTACAACCTGTGGTTTATACAATGATATTGTTTCTGTGTCGAAAAAAGACCAAAAAGTAGTGACAATCACAATTAATGGAATAGAAGGGGGGACTTGTTTTTGTTTCGTTTTTAAAATTCAGTTTCGCATCATGTAGTAACCCTTGTGGTGGAACAAAACATGAAAAAAAATCATGTTAAGCAATGTTCAAGTTAAAAGCTAATGGGGCTGTCTGACACGAAGAGAAGACAAACAATTTCTGAGTTAACTGAACTTGAAATTGACTTCTGGAATCTGGGTTATTTTTTTATCCAACCGTATTGCTGTGTTTATTGAGTTAAATAATAATGAAAACATCATTTTTTTTCTGTGTAAATACCTCATGTGAGTATGTGAACTTCTGCAGCTTATGGTGCTTATATATTTACAAATATTTTTTAATCAAGTCTAGCTATTCGCCTCAGAAATGTGCAAAGATCTTAATAACACCAACTGTCAAGGAAATCTTGCAAAAAGATGAAGCGTTTTTCAAGATGCGATGTGACACCTTCTCTACAATACCACATCACAGAACGTGACCTAACCTTGTCATATGATACGAAAGAAAGACCATGATATGTGCGAACAGAAAATGCAGCCGAGCTTTTTCCAGACTGGGGCGCGGCTGGAGACGGGACTCAAACCAACTTACTTAAACTAAGGAAACATTTCAAGGCATATCCAGGAAGCAAGTGAGGAGATCAGAGTCACGTACCTATTCATGAGACCTGGTCTCAACAGGCGATAGCTTGTCACTTTGAAGCTCTTCTAGAAGGGGAAGAAACCACGACACGGTCATCTCAGCCGAGCACACCTGCCTCCTGTTGACAATCACAAGAACACTGATCAAACAGCTGACCAGCGATACACCCGACACCTCCTCATCCTTTCACATAATCCCAGATCCTCCACACACACACACACACACACACACACTCCTCTGCAGCTTCTCCCCCGACTTGAGTCTGTTTACCTGTGTATTATATACATTTTCAATCTGCCTGATCAGTTGTGATGGAGACGGCCTGCTTGAAGCCTGGTCCTTTCAAGGTTTCTGCCTCCAAGAGTGTTTTTCCTCAGTGACCTCAGTGATGTTGTTATCGTAAGCTCTTGGCAGGGAACTAAAGCTGCACTGGTAGCATAGAGCAAGTTTAAACTAACAATGTAAATAAGAAACCATGAAACCACAGATTAAATGTTTGTAAATAAAACAAAGATGACTCATTTAAACACATATAAATTTAGGCTGTGCAGCTCTGGTCCTATCAGGTCCAATATTTAATGAACCACAACAACAACTAAGCTTAAATTAGCAACTTATGAAAAACTGTTGTTGGACAATGGATACCTCACCACAGGGTGAACACAATACTATTCTATCCTGTGACAGTTATTTTTATTTGCTGCAGTCATTTTCAAGTCGCCAGACAGTGCCACTGGATCCAAGATCCATTTTCTAACCGTCTAGACTGCTACTAGTCTGGTTCTGACCGAGGTTTCTGCCTCAAAAGGAAGTGGCTCTTGTTATTGGCTGGGACCTGTTTTACCCCACCTTATATTAGTGTTTGTTAAACCGTAAATAACTTAAGTTAACGTCATTATGATTGAGAGTTATTACCATAAAGCTGCAGAGTTACCTTCACCAGAGTCAAGAGACAATCAGATGTTAATCTCCCATAATACGCTATCATTCATTAAACTATTGTAATCTTACTGCCAAAGTTTTTTTACTCATAACTTTAAAATATTTGTTTCTAAAATGTGTCTCTACAGGTTAAACTATCATTCATTCAGATTCTGGAGTGAGCAACGTTAAAATCAATGATTCCTGCATAAATAACCATTTGTTTCTTTTCTTTTGTCCACAATTGAACATCTAACACTAAAGACACAGACTTTATTTTATTGCACCTTTTAAACACAAGTTACATTTGACTTATTTTGGTCTGAGTCATTAGGGAAAGGGAAGGAAAGTCATGTTTTTCCAAGTCGTACAATCAAAGAGAGACAAACACACAATTCAGTCAGTAAAAGTTATTTTGGAAACAAAAAGGTCTGTTTTCCACTATGACAAAACAACAGCTCAAACAAATAAAAGCGACTTTAACAAGTAAAAATGTGTATTTGACGTGTTGTGGTCATTTGTTGTGAACGACATTTACGACTTTCAGCCGTGATTCATATTCCACTTGCAATGGTCGGTAGTCGTTCTTGATTAATGACTCGATGATGAGTTTTGTGTGTTTGTGTTGTCCTCAGAGTGGAAGTCGACGTCACAGAAAAAGAGTTTTATGGAGTATTTATTGACTTAATCATGGTTTCGATGAGTGATAAAGATTTGTCCAACTGGTTTCTTGTAACTTGCCCAACGTGATTAAAGCAAATGAGATAAATATGGCCCACCCAGAAACATAGCTCGGCATCTTGAGGATGATGCAGACTTTCCTTTCGGAGGACGACTGGCAGGGAAGTCGTCGGATGACACTGAGGAAGAAAGAAGGTGGCAGCAGAGACTGGAGATGTTGGTGGAGCTCCAGGAGTTAACTCTGCATGAACACTGTGTGTTTTTCTGAAACAGAATAGCGACGAAAAGGACGATAACTCTAGATGAGGTCGTAGATATTGTGCGCCTGATCCTTATGTCCGACTTCTCTTTGAGGATATAGATGTTCGTCTCCTCGCCGTGGTTTCCCAGTTACAGGCAAAACAAACAAAGAGGAATTTGTGCCGCGTGTGAGAACGACACATGAATCTCTACCCGCACACAGGATTGTGTAGCTCTTCACGTCTATGAGAATCTCATGGAAAACGGTTCGTCACATTCTAAACACCCGGAATCCTGTGTCACATATTCCAGTCACGTCAGATCATCTGACAATAATCATTTTAAATAGTTCAAAACATAAATACACGGTTGGCAGGTGGACCATAAGCACACGTACTGGATTATAATCCATCCCAGACTAGGCTTTGATCACATGTCCGGGTAATCAACTTGTTCCTTTCACCTGCGCTCGGATGGATATAAGGCAGTTTACTGCAGCTTGTTTAGATTTATGTTATAGGTTGTATATACGCGAGGGTTCGGCGTCTCTGTGCTCATCGAGAAAGTCGTACGACACCGATTTCAAGCGGTTGCTTCATCTCAGATGGTTTCAATCACCGTTGAGCAAAACCTTCACAGGTCTGAGGCTGGTCTTCGCTCCACTGCTCCTCAACCTGGACCAGACCGCTCACTCGGGAGTGAGGAAATTGAATAGGGAGGAATCAAAAAAAAAAAAAAAGACCCGGAGAATAGATTTATCGTTCCTTCTTTGCTCTTGTCTCTTCTCGTTTTTGTCCTTCGCTTCATCGGCTGCTCTTGTCTCCGTCATTCTGTGAACATCTCTGCAGGAATTCAGCCAAGCTAGAAGATGAGCTCCACACAAACACATCTGGAAACACATATCAAGTTACCACCCAGAAACAGCGTTTATGCTACACACTATTTCTAGTATCTTCACTGAGGCGTTTTTATATTTCCCCAGCAGCTCTAAAGATTCTTGAGACAGGTGCAGATGATGCAGGTGAAGCCACAGGTTTGCAGGATTCTTTGTCTGGGTATTGACATGTGGGTGAGTAAAGTGTGGCGGCCATTTTGAACACTTGGATGAAGTTAAGGATTCTGTAATCATGTGTATTATAGATGATGTTTATAATGATAAAATAACTTATAGTGTGATTGTAAAATGTAAAAAAAATATATATATATATCGAAAGAAGAATATACTGGAAAGTGTGATTGTGGAATACACCAAAATAATTGTCTGAAAAGACTATCCTGTGGACTTTCTAACAGGACCATGAATAACTTCTCAGCACTTCCAAGTTCATTGTTTAGATGAAAGACGTTCATGAGCTTTCAGCCATGACTTATGTGGCTGATATCTGGATTATTATTATTATTATTGTATTATATCCAACAGCAAAAAAAAAAACATTATTCTTGAAGGGCCTACCAGTTCAAATGTTGTTTCTGGCTACCCTAGTGTCAGATTATTGTAACTACAATCTCATAAATTCTTCTATTCGCCAACATTTGTTTACAAAATGAGACAAATTATTGTGTTGGGTCATTTTATCTCTTTGGTGAGTTCAAAAAGTCTCTGAGTACTTCATATGAAAACTCTATCTACGACTCACAGGTGCAAAGCAAAAAATAGTAATAATAATGTCAAAATGTTATGTAGTGTTGCGTTGACACTAGTTAGACATTCATAATGTAATGATTGATTGACCCATTTTTTCCCAATACTTTTGGATCTTCTTCCCATTCCTCCCACCTCTCAGTTTCTATCTCATCTTCTCCGCTCCTCCATCACCTTGTTTCAAATTAATTTGTTTTATTTTCTGGCCAAATAAAAAGATGAATCACGGCTGGACCGTCCACTTTCACTCGGGAACACAGTTGCGAGATTATTCCAAAATGCACTCTATCAAGTGCAGCAGCCATTGTGGAGCTGTTTGAGAGCGGTCCAAATGGAACCAAGGCAAAAGTGTACTTATCTTATCAGCTGCTAAGCTGTTGGCAGGTGCTGAAGATGGACTGGCTGTGTTTCGCTGATGACTCAGGCGTGAGAGCTGCAAAAGAAAACAGCTCTAGTGACAAATGGTGCCTTTAAGTACCAGGTTGTTGTCCTTTAATGTACAATTTATAATGTTTGAGTTGAGATAAAGATATCCATCTATACTTTGACAAAAGTAGGAATGCACGGCGTTCCAGGACCCTTTGTGTGGATGAGGAGGAACGTCTTCAAAAGGGTTCCCACGACAGCATTCTTGGTGTCACCAGATGGATTGACGAGGTGCGTTCACACGGATCCTGCAGAGAGGAGCTGTAATGCACGGGTCGCCTCAGGTCAGTGGCGAGCAAATTAGGATTTGACTGACAAAGTTCTGATCATACGGGCCGACACATCCCGTCTGTCAGTGCGCTGGAGGAACAGCTACATGCTACAGTGACTTCATGAGGGAGGAGAAGTGCCGGGGGATAATGGGAGACACAAGTTCCCCACCAGGGATTTATTTTCATTCTTGTGGAGGTCGGAAGTATTATTTGGGCTAGCCTTGAACAGTGTGGCTTTGTAAACAAGGCTGTCTGATGGGAACCAATATGAGTTGCATGGAATTTGAGAATGAAACGTAGAAAAAGTTCGTACTCATTTCTCTACCTTTTTTGAAGGTGATCAAAATAAAAAACAAAATTCATCAGGGAAATAGTTGGCTAATTTTAAGAAACTTAAATATAGTTTTCAGTTATTTCACACTGTTTTTGTTAGGTATATAATTCTGTATGTTTTCATTAGTATACAAACATGTGCACTCATGAGGTCTGACATACAAAACTGAATTGATAGAAAATAATTTTATAATTATCATTTTCAATCATTACAAGTTCAATGTTAGAATAACTTTTTAATAACGTTTTTTTTTCTGTCTTCATCTTCAGCTCTATTCTTCCTTAATTATTCTTTCATTTTTAGGACATTTGTTCTGTGTTTTATTTATTTACCTATTTAACAATAATTATATTAAATGTACATGTTAATGTCCAGAGTTATTTTATGATTAAAATAGGGGGAGAAAATGTAGTTAAAATACAACTATATTCAATAAAATAAAAGTGATCTTTTATGTTGTGTTTTTTATGTCACACATTTGGTTTATTTTTTCTATTTGCTCCCGTCAAATGTTTTTTTGCTTCTTTTGTGTCCCTCAGTACAACATCATTTCACACCCTTGCTAACAGATACCATTTCAGTATTTACTAGAGCAGAGAAGGGCATTGATAATAATAAACTCTGTCAAAAGAATGAGCAAGGTTTTACAAAATTAATCATTTAATTTAACTTTTGGATTTTGCTAATCTTATTGGTGCTGAAATACATCATAAAATGACAGCACATACTGTTCCTTCAAGAAATGTTTAATATGAAAAAGAAAATAGACAAAGTATGTTTTTCTTTAAGTTTATTAAAGTTTAGTAAGTTGTAAGTCGTCAGTTGAAGGATTTCTTCCACAAAATCCTTGAATCCCATTTTAGAAAGAACATATTTTCAACTCTCCAGATCAACAAGAGACTAACATCAAAGATTCACATCAATAAATGGCTAGTTTGGTTTTGTTACAAGTTCCAAGTGTCTCAGTGTCTGCGCGGGCCAGACAGGTCAGTTGGCCACTCTGATAAGATCTGGTGTGGAGCGGCGGCTTGACAACAAACTAGAGCCAGGATAAATGACAGGACAGAGGTGGGAGTTAGAGCGAGGCAGCAGACATAAACACAGCAACCCTCATGGATGGAGGGAGGTAATTTAGATATGCCGCCACCATTAGCCCAATTAGGGTTCAGTGCCTATGAATCCACAGGGCATTGCCTGCTTGCCAGAGAGGGAAGAGGGGAAAAGTACACCGCAATTACATGTGTTCACAAGAGCAGGAAATGAGGGAGGAAGCGAAGGTGAAGTCTGAGCTCAGCGCCTGTACTGGCTGCTCCGTGAGGCTGTTGTTTGAAGGAGGCTATAGAGGAGCGTGATGGCACTGCTGACATACACCACACACGTGGTGAGACTGGTCTCCAGGTCAGGAAAGTCTTCATGAGTGGAAATTGTTTTGGCTCCAGAGTTTGACATGCACTTTGAGGCAACTCGTTAAAGTAACTAGTAATTAACTTGCCAGAGAATAAGAAAAGGGCTGAGACTGGTGACAAATAAAAACATCACAAACATAATTACATTTGCTACACAATTACTAAGAAAAAAAGTCCCAATAACATCAGAACTAACAATTGGAGACATGTTTTCAACATTTATATAAATTAGTTAATAATTCACAACTGCTGTTAATATATATAAGAGCTGTTGCAACACTAAATTCATAGCCTAACCCTAACCACCATAAAATATAAAAAGTCGTAAATAAAGAGGGAGTATGAAATGCTTTTCACATAACCGCGTTTCAAAAGTGAGACACACTCAGGCTCCTTGCTTTCATCAGATGTTTGTGTTCCAGGTGGTCGTGGCTGTGGAGCGGCACGTCCTCCGGCTGCTTTGGCGTCTGATGGAGTTGATCCTTGAAGGAGCCAGCCGCTAAATGAGGACTGTCCCGGCACCCAATATGCCATGACTCGGCTCACCCACACAATTGAAGCCATGCCGAGGAGGAGGCGGGGGGGTGGGGTGATGGAATGTTGGGGGCCATCACACCGTGGAGTGCATTTCCTGCAACCTCAACAGTCACTTGAAAAGATCTTATCAGGAGACATAACAGTAGATATAAAGCACTTTAGTATGAGAGTCTGAAATATTTTGAACAAACAGCCTCTGATTACTCCTGAGTCATTTGTTATGATAACACTTTTATGAAGGAAGAGGGCGTCTAAGTTATCAAGTGACATATGATTACCAACCCATCCCTCAAGCTCCTTTTCTTCGCTTCATCCTCAGAAATAAGACTGTGGTCCTGCTCTGTATCTGTGTATTCAAGTGGCCGTTATGGTTTGCAGATGTCACCCTGCATAGCTTTAGGAGGAAGTCATGCCGACATGCAGCGAGAGTAACATCTTCCTTTTCTCCTGAGAGATATGAGGGAGAGGATCGTACAAGGAAGCCCCAATGAATGAATAGACCATGAAGGGAATTTAAACTAACATGGAAAATTGGACAAAAAATTATTATAGAATTAAAGCTTTCTTTTTGGTTAGCAAAGGTTATTGGTTATTGGCCTGAAACCAAATGTGTTGTCTCTGGGTCAAGGTGAAAGAACTCCAATACTGCATATGTATCTTTAAAGGCAAGGAGGTCGTTCACCTTGACACAGAGACAACACAAGGGATACCTCAAATACATTTGTTTTCAGGCCTCCTGAGACAACACAATGGGTAAAAATTATTCAATTTTAATTGTCTGCGAGAAAATGAACCTGCGACTTCATGAAGACACTCATTGTCTCGTGGTTACCAAGCTCATAGTGCATGAACCACCAAAGCGGAACATTTACTTACGTGACGTCGACGTCTTTAAATGTTGCTGTTAATGAGCAATAACACTTTTTTTTAAGCTATTCCAGGCATCCCAGACTATCTCTCTTCATGAACCTCTGCCAAGGTTTGTCCAGGTGAACCATGAGATGTTTTTGTGTCACCATGACCATTTATATTAAACAACTATTTTATATAATACAACCAAAATCCCTTTGTGGATCTCATAGATTGACGTCTCTGCTTAGAATGTGTTGTTTTCTGTAATTCTTTCACATTATATTGGAGCCATTACAGTCCATGAAATGTGTTCTCACCCTAACTAGCTGTTCAAGTTTAACGATGCAGTAAATCCTGCCAAATTCCGTAGTTTTACAGTTCCGTTGTTCCACAACTTCACACCCAGCGACAGCCGTCATTATTTAAGCACCTTTGCTCTGACACGTTCACAGTGTCTGGACATCAGGGGGTAAGCAAAAGGTCAGAATGTCTGGTCCGAACAAAGTGAAGTAAAGAAATGCCCAATTAATAGACAGGAAGTTTTTTTTACATGGAAAATAGTGATTATAAAGAGTAAGTAAGTAATTTTTATTTGTATAGCGCTTTTCCAGACCAGGGTCACAAAGCGCTTCAACAATCAAAACAATATTCAATAAAGTATATACTTTAAAGATCAAGATAAAACTGAAAACACAACAGGAGTTCCAGAAAATCAAGGAAAAGCCTGAACAAATAAAAACGTCTTAAGATGTTTCTTAAATGAGTCAGTAGATCATCAAACACAGAGAGAGAGGAAGATTGTTCCAAAGCTTAGGAGCAACAGCCTGGAAGGATTTCTGTCCTCTGGTTCTGAACCGTGTACGTGGAACCATAAGTAGATTCTGATCCACAGACCTCAGAGCCCGAGCTGGGGTGTACTTCTGGATCAGATCAGTGATGTAAGGAGGAGCCTGACAATGAATAGTTTTGAAAGTAAGAACCAGAATTTTAAAATTGATCCTGAAAGAAACTGGCAGCCAGTGATGAGTTTTAAGGATCGGAGAAATGTGAGTTCTTCTACTAGAGCAGGTCAGAATTCTCGCTGCAGAGTTCTGAATCAACTGCAGGCGAGACAGATCCTTCTTGTTAAGACATGAAAATAAACTGTTGCAATAGTCGAGAACACAAAAATGCATGGATTATTAGCTCCAGATCATGTTCCGACAACATTTTCCTAAATTAAGAGATTTTTCTGAGGTAGAAAAGGTCCAGAATACATGTAAACATTGTCACGTAAATTCTTTATCTACAACCCACTTATATAAATTTAATTAAAGACTTTTTGTTATACATTAATAAAAATAGATGATGAATAAATAAATACAAGGTTTTAACTCGCGCTTAAAGCTGTAGCCACGAGTCAGAGATAAAAACTCCTTTTAGTTGACGTTTGCAACCAATGTTTACGCCCTCCAACCTCACCGTCTCTGTAATTAGATGTTTAGTTTGTTCAGAGCCTGTTCAACTAATATATAGTTTAACTAATATAAAATTCAACTAATATATAGTTTAACTAATATAAAATTCAACTAATATATAGTTTAACTAATATAAAATTCAACTAATATATAGTTTAACTAATATAAAGTTCAACTAATATATAGTTTAACTAATATAAAGTTCAACTAATATAAAGTTCAACAAATATATAGTTTAACTGGGAATCATAGAAGGTATTTTCTCAGATGTCGTCGTACTAATGGTTTAATACATAAGAAAACATTCAAATGTACCTTTTCCAATTCCATAATGTTACTAGATTAAATTGTGAAGGACATGTCGTGCTCAGCATACAGGTATTTCCATACCACTCTAATTCGCTGGATGAAAAACAAACATATTTTTACTTCTGAAGCTGGATTTGAGTAGCATTTTTCACAAAACTATATTGGGGTTGATTAACCCTTACAGCGTCTTTTGGGATAAAATACTACACTTTGTATATTGGAGGGGTTAAGATGCAAAAAAAACCTGATTAGTGCGGAATATAGTAGTGAATATACACTTAAAAATCTTACTCTTGGCAAGAGTAAACAAGTCATTCTTTTGCATCTGAGAAAAAAAAAATGTTACTTGAAAATCTCCAGAAAGGTTACACGTGAGCATGTCAGGACGAAAACATGAATGAAGTTACTGGGATGATGCTACTGTTTTATCGGCAATTGTAAATTCTAGTCAATCACAAAAAAGAAAATGAAATGATATCAATTAAATGTTGAGATCCAAGACAGATTCTCTGTTGCTGATGTTCTTTTTGGACATGAAGAGACGTCTACTGTGTCTGAGTCAGAACTGTTCTAATTATATTCAACATCTCCAAAGTTACAATGATTCCAACAGGTCCAGGCCGGATCACTTTAATGACGCAACTTCAGAATCGCGCCGGTGAGGGAAAGCAAGCGTTCATGCTTGGCTGCATTATAAATGGATTTGATTTTGAGAAGTACTTAGGCTCGGGCCCAGACGAGGCTCAAAGGCACCAGGGACTGTAAACTAATATTGGTTTACAACACATGGTCCACATTTGAAAACAGACTTAAAGACTCAATCTTGGAGGACGCTCCCGTGGAAACACGGATGATTGATGAGTGTTAAATAGTGTTTGTGTGTGTGTGTGAGAGAGAATGCTGATTTAATTCTATTTTTAATATGCAGATACGAAAAACTGCAGTTAATGCAGGGAAAAAAAGTCCCAATTTTGGGATTTTTTTTGCTGCCAGTATTAATTCCCGACAACTTGTTGGACAGTGACTTCACTTTATTCGACCTTGCCAGGTAGCATAATTGTATTCAAGTACTCAACCTTATTATAAGATTTTAGTTTATTATAGTCTCAGATGACGAGTCTTTTCAGAACATAAATATTCTTATCGAAGACAATTAAAAAAAGAGCCACACAGATGGGATTTGAAGCCAGAAGTCATTAAAAGGACAACATAAATTTCAGAGGGTGCGTGACTTCTTCCATATGAAAAAAGTTAGACGGAGAATCTGAAATAACTGACCATGATCTAAAACAGACAGCGAGGCAGGAAAGTTAAAAAGCTTGTTGACTTTATCTCCGTTATGACCAAAAGTTCTCACTTGTTTTTGCTGCCATAGAGATTGCTGAGATTTTAACACTTACAGAGTAAAACATTTCTGAGCACCTCTTAAAGGACTTGCATGGTT
Source organism: Callionymus lyra (assembly GCF_982586985.1). Taxonomy (NCBI): domain Eukaryota; kingdom Metazoa; phylum Chordata; class Actinopteri; order Syngnathiformes; family Callionymidae; genus Callionymus; species Callionymus lyra. The sequence continues at coordinate 22,784,531 of NC_141819.1, forward strand.
GTGAGTCTCATTTGATCTGAGTTAGTTGACTTGACTGCCATAAAAACGTTTAATTTTTATAACAAAACTAAAATGAAAACACCTTTCACAATAAAAAGGAGCAACATATCCTGTTTGCTTGGAAATGTAAATGACAAACTTTAAAATATAATTATACAGACAATAAATACGACAATTTGACCTCTCAAGTGATAGTTAATTTAAAATTTAAACTTCACTCTTTTTCTACTCACCCTCATGTCGACTAAGGGTTGGGATAATTTTCAGGGTAATCAGTTCCTTTTTAGAGTTGTAAACAAAAATGTTTGTTCATTTTAATGTAACAACTGGAGCTCGGTTGTCTTCGTCTTCATCCTTGTCCAAAAAAAGACACTTAAAAACATCCATACTGATCGTCTGTAACGTCTTGTACTAAATCCACAACAAGAGGAATTGATTAAAACACTTACAATGTGTTTGAACAAGAAAAGACGTCAGCTAAGAGACTGGGATCTTCTGCTTCAAACAAACTTGAAATACAGACTTATTTATGTTTTTTTTCCCGAACAACATGTCGGGCTTCAATATAAGAGGGACGTTACAGAGGAGTAGTAAGGAGGTATTTGGATGTTTTTAAGTGTCTTTTTAGATGAAGATGAAGATAACTGAGCTCCAGTCGCTACATTAAAATGAACAAAAAAAAAAATTGTCTATAAAAGGAACGATTACTCTGAAAATGATTACAACCCTTAGTCGACGTGAGGTTGAGTAGAATTAGTGTTTTTTTTTAACTCACTTGAATGACAAAATGGGAAAATAAATAAAGAAAATAAAAAAAGTTATAAAGAGTATTTGACCATTTACAGAGCACAAAAAAACCCAGAAAAAAAATCATGTTCTTAATTAGCTGAAAGAAACATGACCAGCAGTTTAACCGAGGGCCACTTGAAATACAGACAAAGGCCCCCATTTGCCTCCTGGGCCACACTTTGACCAGGGTCAAGATGCTGTATTTAATCATAGTAACATAGCAAGAGTGCTTAGTGGGAGAAGCAATATAACCTGCAGCACTGTTTGAAATTCCATAACGGCTGCAGTACAGTACCAAACGGGGATGGTGATTAAAATTAGTGCAATGATGAATATCATACTTTGATGATCTTTGACTTTAGTTCCAGATACCAAAACCTTTCTAACTACATCCTCTTTTTGAGTTAGCAAGTTAGTAATAAGCAACAGAAGCTTCTGACAGTATCAAAGTAATACCTGGAAATCATGAAGCCTGGAAAACCAATCATAGTTCGACTCACATTAAAGGTTTAGCAGACGTCAAACACCCTGCAGTGCAGAATAACTTCAAATGCCTTTGAAGTTAAACTGTTTACGGAACATTTCACTTGCGTTAAATCCTTAAATGACTCCTAATCCAGAGATTACATCCCCACATATATGCCAGGTACCATTTTTAATCCTTCTTAAGAAGCTGTGGTTGTAAAGTTGCTGATGAATCATCTTCCATGTTGGCACCTAGTTTACAGACACATCTAATCCAATTTACTGCTGGTCGAGGAAGCATCGCTGCGGTTCTCTGTGGACGCCTCCCGTTCACACTCTTGATTTAGATCCCTCACCAAATGACCGCCGCTGCGTATTCCCCGTGGTCGATAAGTTTTGCTCAGGTTACGCTTATTCCTCCCATGAATGCTCTGCATGTCAGAGCATAAGAATGAAGAAGTGGTCGGTGGGGTTTCTAAGCAGCGTCTGCCCCCCCCCTGGAAATCCTCCCACAAAGTCAATTGAGATACTCCGAGCACTTCATAACACACTTCCCTGGACGCAGATGCTGAAACCAGACGAGAGCAAAGCTGTTAATCTTGATGATACAGCATCTGTTGTCTCCATTGTGGCTGGTGAACCAAATGTCTCTCTTCTTCTCTTTCATTTAGGTGGCAGGGTCGTGAAGGAGCCATCTTTGAGGAGGTCGTGTGATCGTTGGCCTGAACCTACTTTCGGATGTTTGTAACAACTTAAAACGTATAAACAGGTTTTAAAACATCTTCCGGAAGTGTTTATGTTGTTTCAAATAACAATCTAAAACCATAAAATCATTCGAAAACTGATCAGATTGGGTGGTTTGTCTTGTGTTTACTGTGTAAGTGAGTACGGGAACAGGCTGCCATCCAATTGGGACTCAAAATAAATGTGGGAGAATAATAAAGGTGCAAGGTGAGAGAATTGAGAGAAACATCACATTTATACAACTTTTTTTCAAAGTTGCAATGAACATAGAATTGGACATTGTCAAAGTCCAAGGACACCTGAACTGACTTTTGCTCTCACCGGGGGGGGGACGTCTCAGAGACGAACAGAAGGACCGGGACTTCACTGAGACATAGTGACGACTACTAGAGAAATACACATCTGCCAGGTCAAGGAGAAAGTAAGTCGCCGCGACAAGTGGAGACTCAAGTAGTCTCCAGGTTGCGAACCAGTCTCCAGGCTGGTGAAATGGGCCCTTAAGACCCACCAGACTATAGCATCCCGGCGCCTGCCTATGGTGCCTTTACTTTAAGCAACTTTTAATTGTGTTACTTACACTGGTATGCAAAAGTTTGTGCATTACATTTTCATGATTTTCCTTTACGATCAAAGGTTGTTCGGATAGGAAAGGGACAAACACTGTGATATTTGAGAAATAAAGTTTATTATATTTACAGAAAGTGTGCAAAAGTTGTTAAAAAAAAATCAGGCATGTGCATAAATGTTAGAACTCTTGTCATTCTATTGATTTTAAAACTATTTACACTTATTATTAAGGGAACCTAGCCCTTTTTGTTAACCTCAGTGACCCTTGACCTCCATACACAGGTGAATCCAATCAAGACAAATGGTATTTAAGGATTGTGAGTGTTTCACCTTCTTGAGTCTGCTCTGAAGAGCCTCCAAACCACGTCAAATGACCTGGAGACATGGATTGTTTAACATCATGGTGTAGGTGTAGGAAACAAAAAGAGATTTACCTTCCGTTTCTACTATGAGGAACATTAAAAGACACAGTTCTAGTCAAGGCCCGAAGCATCAGACGAATAAAAATGTCAGAGAAGCAGAGGCGACGGTTGTTGAGTCATGTACTTTTTTCTGAAAACCTATGTTATTGTATTGTGCTTGTTTTAGTGAAAATTGTGTTTTACTATACTTCTTCTGATATTTATATTTTACCCGCAACATCTTACATTGGCCCTAGCGAGGGCCTGTAACATGAACACATTTTAAAAATCCTACTCAAAGCCTGAATGTCAAATATCAAATTGTAGCCTACAAATGCACTTTTTAAAGTATAGTCAACATATAATACATTTTCAACTGTATATTATTTGAGGAAATCAACCTACACGCATGCCTTTACAAACCGGTAGCTTTTAGTTGTGAATCAAAGATAATAGATTTAAGTTCAACACATTCCAATCAAAATCACTCATTCTTTCATAAAATGGTGAAATCATGGAGCAAAAGGAAAAAGTGACATCAAAGCATTCCGTGACGATGAGACAAACAACAGAAACATTCTGGATTATTTAGACGTCAGGTGGTCTTTGCTTATTTTTACTCTCCCACCTTCATAAGCCTTTGAAATTGATTAGAAATATGGTGTTAAAATGAAATAGTTAAAGCACTATAACCAGCCCTTTAATATGGATGAAAGCCACATCTTTGTAATGTCATAGTAAAAAACATATTTAACTGGGGGCCCATATCTGCTTGTTCCCGTACTGAGAAACGACATGGCAAACCACATGAAAATATTTTCTTCCTTTGTTTAGGATATCATTAAGAGACCACATGTGCACTCTCCAATGCTGAGAAACAGATGTGTGTTACCGTGTCAATACAGCCGTGGTCCCACGAGTAACTGTAGCTGAGCAGCAGAGCGGCCGGCGACATTTGCGTGCGAGCGTCTGCACGTCTGTCGTTTAGCTTTGCGGCATGACTTTGCTCCGGAATTCATGTTTTGGGGCTCATCTGTCGTGACATCACCACGCTGTGGTGGACTCCCTGATGTTTCATCCACGAACACACTGTCTGGATTTGACTTTCCCTTTGTTTTCAACAACCGCATACAAATTTGACAAATAAGAACAAAACACAGACCTAACGATGTGACACAAACAAAAAAAAGCCTTTGTCTCTTTAGATTGAAGATTTTTAGATTTAAAAATCAAGTGAATCCTTTATAAATTGTTGGCTCTGTGTTGTGGTGGACTGAATTTGGGTTACACAATTCAAACACCTCAGATATAATCCGTATTAACAGTTAAATTAATATGTTTTTGAGCAGTTGCGTCACACTTTTATAATTGAGGGCCAAAAAATGATGAATGATATCATATCAAGGATTGACAGAATTTCGAAATAAAAGTGTATGTATTCATTCAGTGCAACATCAAATTAACCCTTGAAGAGATCTTAACCCTTGTGTTATCTCAGGGTCAAGCTGACCCAGTGGCCCAAAAACAAATGTTTGTGGTATCCCTTGTGTTGCCTTTGGGTCAAGGTGAACGACCTCCTCCACTGCGTATGTATTAACAGATGCCACTGGGTCACCTTGACCCTGAGATAACATAAGGGTTGAGAAATTCTTCCCAGATATAACAAAATAAAATTGGGTTTAATTAAATGCATTATGATAGGATGTTGCATATAATTATACTTAATTTAAATAATTAAGATACAATTCAGATTATTTTTACTCAACTAAGATACTACAATTATTTGCAAATAACCTATCAGGATAAATTCATTTATACACATGCCTTTTTTGACAATTAACTTTAAATGCATCAACACTTTACTGCCTCAGCATGTGACTAATGAAGGCTTGTGTGATCTTAAAAGGTGGATTTCCAATTGAAAAAATGTGTATTTTACAGTATCTGATTTAGTTATTCACATGCAAATATACAGTGGATAGATCAGGAATTCCTTAACTAGTTCGATCGTAGCATCTTGAACAATACAAAGTGCAGATCAAAGGTGTCCAACTCAAACCCAGTCGAAATGGGTTTCAAGATTTTCAGGTCATTTCTAGCACAGGGGTCATTGTTGATAACCTTCAGTGACTATTTATCATCAAGATATAAACAATCAACTGCGTGTTCTTGTGCGATGATTGTAAAGACATTCGAAGGATCCATCTGAAAACCGTTAGTCACTTTGTGTGAGGCGTGTCGAAAAGTATTACCTGATGCTGTTTAGCCGATTCAATCAGAAACCCTTCGTTTTTAAGACGGCGTTTATTTTTATTTATCAACACAATTTGCTAGAATTCACCCGTTTATTGATTTAATACGTCGCCGAAGAGGAGAGCTGATGCCGGCGACCACACAAGGTAACAAGCTAGCGGGCGTGTTTGGAGGTGCACACACATGTGCGAGAGTGTTTTGGTGTGTGTTGCCGTTCCCGATTCTGCAGAGGTGGTCTGCCAGTACTGAGGTGGTCCGGATTGTGAACTGGCTGCCTCCCAGCATCCCTGAACCTCGACTGCCAGGCTCGCCTTCTCTGTGGGAAACAATCTCCGTGTTATTGTACGAGCAATGAATTGCTGCTGACGCGTTTGTTTATGCGCTCGCCCAAATAATGGGAACATTAAATATTTGGCCAAAATAATAATAATCTGTTTCCTTGCCACCGCAGAATTATGACTAATCGCAGGAAAATTAAAAACAAGCAAACTGGCTGTCAAACAATTGTGTTCACTGGGATGTGATGGATATTGTGTATGATTTATCCACACACACCCTACATTGTGAACATTAGCTCAGATTTATGTGCCGCCTTAATGGGATCCACCCTGTAGTGTGGCCGCAAATTCTTTTGGAAAAAAAATCATTACGCCGAAAGAATGACTGTAAATTCTGTAAAGCTGTTTTATATTTGGACTGTTTGATCTATAGGCAAGTATGGTTTATTTTAACAACACATCATACACAAGGACACCCCAGCATACTTTCATGAAGACACAGAGCAGCAGAGAAGCAATGAAACAATAAAAGAAAGGGAGTTGGATGTACACCTGCTGTTGTCTAACCACTGTGGAGAGAAGTCTGGCAGCAAACAGTCTTTCTGGAGTAAGGAAAGAAATCAGCCTTGCTTGTTTGTAGTTGTGTGAAGCAATCAGGAGCGTCCTGGGCGGCAGATTATTCTTGACACAACGATGCTTGTACGGTAAACAACTGTGGGAGAGATGTTTGCTTTGAAAACGTTTTGGATGTTTTGGTAACTCACCATTTTATTTATGCCAAAAGTTGGACTAAGGCCAATTGAAATAGCTCAATTCACTTCAAATCAAAATTTCACAAAATGTTGATAATGATGCAAGAAAACTGAGGAATACATTTTCGGTGTGGTTTTCTCGTATTACAATCTTCGCGCCCAAGTTATGTGTTATTTCTGGTCAAGGTACCTATTTTTAAGTTGCCGTGAGTCATGCAAGTATGTTTTTTTTTCTGTGTGGCATGTATTTTAAATAGTCAAGAAATATAGGTTCCTAGGTGGAGGTATGCACGGTGTAGCCTCTCTAGTTATGCCTTGAGCAGGTCTTTACGTCTTCCAGAAAAGGTCAGCATCGGTGCAGTTTGATTGTCGGGCAACTAATGTGAAAACCCAACTCTCTTAACTCACTGATATGTTTCAAATGTGCAGTAAGTCTCCAATACAGTAAGTCTGTCATCATGACCATGTTTTGAACTTATTACTTTATAAAGGTCACCCCTGTCTGAAATCTCGGCGACCAAGAGGTTATGAGAGCGGAGTCCATTATGACTTAATAATCCTCCTCCAGCCAGCTGTAATCACGCTCTGCTTTGTTTAAACAACAAGTCCCTCGGAAGTTGACTTATGAAATTGATGACATCCAGTGACCAACCTTGATGTTTGACCAATCACAGAAGAGTGGGTGTGGTTATGGTAAACAAGATTTATTTTCCGAAAAATTGTGTTTTCAGTGGACGGTGCTTACACACTTTTTCTAATGTAAATATTTCAAAGAAAATGGAGTTTTGTACAAACAGACACATACTGATGATACAATAGAGGTCCAAGATCTATTTAAGAGACTCTTAAATCAACAACTCATTTATGGATCACAATATATATGGCCTGGAACTGCAAAAGTCACAGTCTGTCATTGGTATGTCATTCTTTGGCCACCATGTGTTGCTAGCGAGCCAATTTGGTTGCGTTGGTGTTAGTCTGATAACAGCCAGAGATGATTTAAATACATGTAATAATAGATATGGTCAATAATAAGTGAATGTTTGTGGTTTAAAAATATTTTTAACACAAAGCAATAAAACATAATTGTGGATCAACAACACTATTTAAACTTTACTTGCAGTCAGGAGCTAAGTAGCAGTTAAACACACAGATTAATAACCAATAATTCACATATTGCTTCTTTATATTATGACACACAAATCAGCTCCACAAGAAAAAGAAAATCTGAGTGGTGAAGCCACTGTGTTTGGCATGTTGGCAGCAACAAAGTCTCATAATGAGGAAGAACTGAGGCATGAAAACCACGAGTCAGCATGTTCAGTGGAAACTTCAAATCCTTCAATCTAACACACATCGTTCCCCACAGTGTGAAGTTGACCGCAGCAGCGTTCTTTCTCTTGTGACAAATATTTATCCAACCAGAGCTACTTTCATCACAAACAAGCTCACACACTGCAAGTGTAGGAATCGAACAGCTTGACTGGCTGTTGTCCAGAGGCCTGCAGCCCCTGAGTGACAGCAGGGCTTCACGAATGAAGGGAGGCTCACGTTTATTCTCTGACAATCCTGTTTATAGGTAAAAGGCTTTGGTCTTAGACATTGTTGAAAAACAAACAGATTTCACATGATTGAATTTGTTCAAACTGTAAATAATGCATTTGTGTCTGTTTCTAAAGCTTATCTGTAATAACCTATTTACTTTAAACTTTTAACACATCTTTAATCCATTTCAAACCTATACCAAACACATTTTAGTCTATTTAGTAAAACATGTTAGACATACAGTTGTTTGAGGAACTTGGCCTGCGTGTCGTTCCGAGAACATTCAAGTATGAGTCCACAGAGCTGCTACACTTAAACTGTGAGTTGCTCTTCTTCGGGTGCTAAAGTTACATTCTCTTCCTGCTCGACTAATTCTAAGAATCACTTCTACTATATATCTTTTTATGTACATTGTTATTATTGTCTGCAAGAAAACCTTAAAGCATAAAATACTTTAAAAGTAAAAAAAAGATTATTTTGTGTTAATTCTTTTATTTGTTTATTAGATACTGCTACTATTAAAAACCCTGCTTTGTTTAGAACAATGGCAATACACGTTTTTGAGTTTCAAAGATTTAGATGATTCTGATATTAAGGAAACTTAAGCCAGAGTTATGTTTTTTTTTTTTTTCTTCAATTTTTTTTTTTTTTTAAAGGCTCAAAAAAATGGAATTAAAGAAACGTCTGCACACACTGAATCATTATAATCTTCTATCTCGTCCTTCTTTGATTACATTCAAATTCAGCAGATTTATATATTTTTGTATTTTATATAACAGTCTGCATTTTGAATAGAACTAAACATTATGTTAACTATATGATACCAGAGCCAGTCACAAAACTTAAAATCGCTCAATTGCAGATTTTTAGTTTTAAATTTCATTTGTTATTTATTTGTTTTTACTTTTAAATTTCACTTGTTATTTACTTAACATATTCTAGTTTTGCTTAAAATAAAATACTATCTGAAATTGTACATTTTCTTAAAACGACAAAACAAAATAGATTAATTAGATCTCAAAAAGTATTTTACAGTTCAATATTTTCAACCTCTTTGTTAATTCTTCTTCTTATTTATTAATTTAATTGTAATGTAACATTCCCAATCACAGATTCTGTTTTTAACACTTTGCATGCCAGTGTCAGACAAAGACATTGATGGATCGTTCCTTCTATTTTGATCCCAGCGAGGCTGCAGGTGAATGAGGACGTTGATCGCGTGGAATCGAAAACATTTGCCAGACGAACGAGGCTTGGACTCTCCACCGTGGGGAGCCAGAACAGTGTTGTTTTAACATTCAGCCTCAGACCACCAACATAATAAAGTATTCAGGGTTTTTACAGCCGCTATTGGCACAGCTTAAGCCTTGTTTCCTCTCTAATAGTAACCATATCCTGTTCCGCACACTTTTCTTTCAGCAGGACTCAGGTGAAGCATGGGTGGGACCTTCCGTCTCATGACATATTTTGTCAAAATGATGGCTTCCCTTTGTACCTGCGGATATAAAGGAGCTAAAGTATACTCTTACATGCACGGGCACTGATCCCTCCAAAGGAACTCTGTATACGTTTCATTAGAAGAAGCACACTTAACTGATGCTTAAAGCGACAGACGGACACATGTGCCCTGGTTCGCTCACGTTACATGTTTGTTTGTAAGTCACACTGAACTACAAAGTGTCATACAGCAGCCCCCCCCCCCCCACACACCCCCACCCTTCCCTCTCTGCATGCAAACATATTTGTAAGTCTGTTTTGAACGCCGGCCAACATGGGCCCTTCTCTTTGTCAAGTGCAATTTTGTTTTTCCTCGTCCCGGGGCAGTGGGGGACTCTGTGAAACACATGTGATGAAGTGCCTGCAGCAATTACTCCTCTCAAATTCACATAAAGATTTTATCTGCAACACCCAGTTCATCTGTCGTCCGTTCTTTGACAGTTTAAAGGCGCAGCAGGCAGAGGTTCTGTGGACTGTCTAGGATGAGATGTTCTTCAGTCACCATGCAAGTCATCATGGTTGCAAAGTAGAGCTTCAGGGTGACGCCTTAAACACTGACGTATCTCGATTATTAAGCACCTTCACATCCACATGTTTGAATCACCGTTTATGGTGCTATCACAATTCAAAACGATCTGGCTTTGGAACCCATCATCACCCACTTATGACGAGGGGTGAAAACATGGAAGAGTCATATACTACAAGTACTACAACAACTTCAGCTGTCGATATGTCCTCTTCAATGTCAGGCACAACCATCTTTCCTTCTCGGTCGAATGCCGCTGGTTTAACTAATGAATATGAGGCACTGTTGCTACTGAGCATACAAAGGCTTCACTCCGTGCCATAAAAACAACTTTACATATCAATATAGAAATTAATTTTTCCGCCCTAGCAAAATCCTTTAAGCTACTTACTCTCTTTACTCATGGCTACACTTTTACATTTCTGGGATTCCTACTGTTTTTGTCAACGTGGCTACAAGTCACCACAACAAACACACTTGTGACACAGTGAGGGATCAACTTTCTCCAGGGGTGTGTCCCAAATCGTGCACTTCTGCACTTACACTTCATATTTTGAGTGCACAACTATGTCCCGATAAGCAGTGTGTGAAAATGTAGTGCGCTATGAGCACTCAATTGGCGCAGTCAAATGGCCAGAAAAATTGAGTGTGAATTGATGGATGATTTCCACCCTCAGTGGCCGCCATCTTGGTGACGTAGATGACACTAAACGGAGGCTTCATCACTGACAACACGTCTTCGAAGAAGATACCGGCGTAAATGTCTCATTGAAAGCATTTTATGTTAATTTTACCACAAAACAACACAACAACAGTAATAATAGTAGTAATAACTAAATGAAACAAAACTTAACTTGTTTAAATTCGAGAAAAGCCCTGTCAAGTGTCGTTGATATAGCTCCAATCATTGTTAAAAAGTAGTAGAAGAAGAAGCTGTGTAGTGGCAGAGTTTGATTTTGAGACAGTACTGTGTCGAAATCTGAGCACTGCACAAGTGAATGCACGGTTTATATAAAGCAGTGCACTTAGAGAGAAGTGTTAATGACCCTCGCCAGGACAATCACTCTGATGGGTTTCGGCCATTCAAACCCTCCTTATTGTTCATTGTTCCTGCCCCTAGCATGATGAGAGTTAAAACGTCTTCCTAGAACTCTACACAGTCCAGTTGACTTGGATAACCATGACCTGGACGAATAAGAACCTTCACAGAATACAAAGACGCATGATAAAATGTGTGGAAGAGAACTCAGTGCTTTTTCCCTCTAATCATTCTTTAAAAACATCCACATGATTCCATCTAGTGTTGAGGTTGGTCCAGACCGGTTTCATCTTGGTATCCATGGTCAAAGGTTTTGGTCTTATCTGTTGAAGAACATAACTTTTTTAATCGGTTCACTTTCCCAGTAGCACCTACTGTTGTCACTTTTCATCAAAGTCACCCCTGACCCTTTCATGTTTGTCACTTGTATATGTATTCTAAAGCCTGAGAGTGACGGCAATGCTGAGTAACTGCCTGGTTAACATGAATAGATTTAGGTTGGTAAAGAGAAATGTTTATGAAACATTTAGGGACCGACATGCCATCACTTTCATGACTCTCTTGTAGGCAATAGATGCCAGCCTTCCACCCCAGCTCGGGCTCTGAGGTCTGTGGATCAGAATCTACTTATGGTTCCACGCACACGGCTCAGGACCAGAGGAGAGAAATCTTTTCAGGCTGTTGCTCCTAAGCTTTGGAACGATCTTCCTCTCTCTTTGCGCTTGATGGATCTACTGACTCCTTTAAGAAACATCTTAAGACGTTTCTATTTGTTCAGGCTTTTCCTTGAATTTCTCGAACTCCTGTGTTGTTCTCAGTATTATCTTGATCTTTAAAGTATGTACTTTTTTGAGTATTGTTTTGATTGTTAAAGCGCTTTGTGACCCTGGTCTCGAAAAGCGCTATATAAATAAATATTACTTACTTACTTATAATATCATCAGAATCGTAATAAGCAAGAAACTGGACATGTAATTTATCCGGTTGCATTTTGAATGCACACATTTATTTGAGTATCTCATCAACACTAGCATTTCAGCTAACAGATGATGAAATGAGAAGGGTATGAAGGAAAAGGGCATCAAGTTGTGTTTAGTTAGCAACAAAAAAGATCTCCTTGCGCAATCTTCAGACAAAGAACAGACAAACCACTGTAGACAAAAACCCATTTGGCAGATGGTGACGTGATGAAAAGCATGAGGGGAAATTATTTTTTTTCGTGTCAGGTTGACTGTGTTTGCCAAAAAAAAAGAAAAAAAAGTGGTGTAGCTCATTCAATGAGGTGAATTTGTGAACATCATTTTCCTTTCAGCGAGATGACAGAAACCAGCTTTGACTCCCATCATCTCTAATCTAAGATGAAACATTTCTGTCTGTTGTTATGCCTTCATTGTTCTTACTCATCACTGAGTCAAAATAAGGAGGAGAAAAAAAAAAAATCAAGAAGCGTCTTCAAAGTCCAAAGATGGTGACGAGATATTCTTGACTCGGAGAACAAACGCACAAATGGATGATGAAACGGGAAAGAATCGCATGTTTATTCAGTCAACGAATCAAGTTTGATGTGATTTCATCAAAACATTAGAACCTCATTTACAGAATCCTCCTGTGTGGTTCCGAAGAAACTTGGTTTATTTTTTTTTTAAAGATCTGGGGGTTGGTGACAAAGGCAAGATGTAATGCCTGGCATCGACCGCCCATCGATGAAAACCATTTCTTCCCTTCAGTTTTTCTCATTGTAGTTTTAGCCTCACTGGTACTTTTCAGCTTCCAAGCGTTGTCTGCAAGATTGACTGGGATGGGAGAGCGCTCACTGGACCGTAGAGTGTCTTAAAAAGGACATGTGTGTAGAGGCTTTGTTTGAGCGGACGTTTCAAGACGAGCCAAGAGGTACATCGATGAAGTCATCCCATACTGTTAGAATGAATAACAGGTCCAACACGAAGGCTACATGATGTACTTCAGAGACTAATGATATAATTTCCTCCGGGGCATCCTGCTGGCCGTACCCTCCTGGACACGGATCAACCGTCTGCTAGATTTATAGGCTGTGAGTGAGATGGGCAGAGCCGTTAATGTATTGCACGACCGGAGAACAAGAACACTGTCAGTGTTATTCTCGCCTTCCCCTCCATGTCAGAACACGACCGGCTCTCTCTACTGTGCAGGGACGGGAAATTTGTTTTGGACCAGGTGGTTTTGTGCAAGTTCTAATGGTTGGCTCCATTTCCAAGATCTGTCTTTTCCATATTAGCAAGCGCTGATGGAGTGACACATTAAACCGATTCCTTGAAACTGTAATACAAAACAGCAGTGAAACACCAGCAAAGACTGCTTTTTTTTATGCCTTTTTTTTCAAATGTAAATATTTTCTTGTTCAAACTTAAACTGTATTTTTCAATTTCCCTCATCGTCTTTAAAGTGCAGGTGAAGACATTTTTCTTTCTTTTTGGATCATTTTTTGGTTCCAAAACATATTTAATATAGTTTCTGGTGGTTTTTATTGCGTCTAGGTTATTGAATAGTAGGACATTTCAAAACCGCCCCCAAAAGGTTAAGTTGCCAGCTTTACCTCATTGAACTTAAGTTTTAAAAAATCCAGAGACACAACCATTAGTCTTTCCACTTTGTATGAGTTAGGGATAAAATGGAACACAAGGATGAATTAAGGAATTAAACTGAGCCGTATAAAGATGAGAATCTGACAGACTCAGAAGCAGAAATGTGGGACTCAAAGTCTCAAGCATTTGACGATACATTTAGATCCGTTTTTAAACAACATAGTGAGGTTCAGTGTTACACTATATTTATATATATATATAAGTATACCTGTTTGTGTTTTAATGTGTATAAAGGACCAGAAAGAAAAGATGATTTTCTAAGGGACTGGGAGTTTAAGAGCGCTTTGATGAAGATTTACTTTTCATGTTCTATAAATATATGTGGAACGTAAGACAAAGCAATAGTCAGGCGTAAGAAATGGCTTTACTTAGGTGTCAAGGGGGTTTTCCTAGCAAGACAGAGATAAAGATTATTCACTATCTGTGGCTCTTTAACCTTTGAAATGTAGTGTCCTCTGGCACATCAGAAGCTTTTTCCGACTCAAACATCTCTATGAAGACAAATGCTTCAGACACAAACAAAACAAATCCATTACCAGACACCAAGTTCATTGTAAAACGCTAATCAACTGTGTTCCAAGTTTGTCTTCACTAGAGGGAACGCTAAAGTTTTTACAGTGTCTGAACTCCTACACTCCTTGTCAAGCTCAACAGGTTCACGTCTACCATGCGCCGCGGTTCTAAGAGAAACAAAGCTCTTGAACATTCACATCTGTTTCCAGAGCGATAGCAAGGTTTTACATTTCACTAGAAGGAATTCCAGTGATTTGTTATTTATAGGTGCTTTAAAACATAATTCTAGTTATCTTCTCAGAGGAGTCAGCTTGTTAAGTCAGAGTTAAAAAAAAACTCAAACTGTGCTCATATAATGATGCAAAATAAATTTGGCCAATCTTTCACGATCAGTACAGTTTTAAAAACTCTGCCTCAGTGAACGTCACCTGATACACAGAAGCCACAAAGCAGCTTTTTTTTATTTAATTATTCAAAGCAGGACAAAGGCGATGCCGGTGAAGAGCTACTAAATCCATAGGGTGTTGCATTTGTGAGTTTACAATCAACTATTGTGGGTCAACACAATACCGCAGCGCCTCCCTCCTTGACTTGATTGTGTTCCAAACAGTCATTCTGGGGCCAATCCATGCGCTAGGGCTACTTCCGCTTACCGAGTATCACGTTCCTCTCCATTGACGTCTTGTTTTGTCTTCGGAGGCTTTTCAAGCAGAAGGTCAGTGGATCTCTTGGAACAGGTTGTCCTGGGTGAGCATGTCTGGGTTAAAAATATTGAAACTTTGGATGTCATTTTCACCGTTAGCATCACATATCGAAAAAATCTACAAGCAAATATTTATAGAAAGCTGGGAATAAAGTCTTCAAGGTGCTTTAGAGTGAATCCACAAACTTAATTTAAGATTCCGCGTGTGTTGTCACGTCCACTTTTGTTCTGAAAGGTGTCATTAAACCTCCCTGGTCATGTGTTGATTGATGGGTGTATTGTGTGGTCGGATATCTCCTGGGTCAATATGTTTGAACAACAGGACCTTTTGACCACTGATCAGTGGTTCCCACCGACCCACTCCTGCGAGCGTCACTCCGCTGTAACCCATGTGACATTTGGGGTTAGTCTCTTGCTTACGCTGAGAATCAAGAATCTGATCATAAATCGAGATAAAACATGTCATTTGATGTATTTATGAACAGTTTAAATGGAACTGTTTTATCAGGATTTCTAAACATAACAATTCAGATCTTAGTCCTTGGATGTTCCCAGGATCATACTGTTATTTCTGTTCCGACCACAGAATGATAATTCAGTTATTGTTTGTGCCTCATAGCAACAGATACACTTTTTTCTCCAACTGCTCTTATAAAGGGAAGTTCCTTGTCTGGATCTAGTTGTTTTTTAATATTCAATAGTTTCCCTTGTGTCAATAAAAATCACTTGAAAATAAAAACTCTAATAACTTCAGCTATAATTGCCACAATTCACAATAACAATAAACATGTTTATCTTAAATACAAATAAAAATTAAGATAATAATTATCATGATTATTATCGTTATTAAAATACTCTTCATATATTGTTTCAGCAAATATTGATGAACAAAATACAAAATGTGAAAGTATTTACCTACTTGTTACCTTTGTATATTTTGATAAAAAAAACAAGGACTAATATATATTTTTTAAAATGTTTTCAAAGAAGAAAAAAAAAATCTTATTCTGAATTGACTATAGAACAACAAGATAAAAAGATTTTGATTTTCTAACTGTTGTGAAATTCATCTTGCAAAGACAAAGATGCCAAAGAAAGCTGTAGGCCAATGTAATATTTTTGGAAGACGCGTCCAGTCCGACAAGTCATAAACTTCATGGTCTTGGCACACACAGGCAGCCTGAGAACCAGCCGGCCCTGCTAACCCCTGGCAGCATGGCACTCTGTGTTGGGTCTTGTAGCGTTGACCCCCGCCAGCCTGAGACAAGCCAGGACGCCATAGGGACTCTAGATTAAAACATGGGAGGGGGGGATCCCAAGAGTCCACTTGAGGTCCCTAATTAAATAGAATCACATTCCTTCTACTGGGCTGGGGCTTGAACTCAGTCTAGCCCAACGATCCTCTTCCCTCGAGTTTCCCACCGAGGGTTTGAATCCCTTCTGGCTCAGAAAACATAATATTGACACAAACTGGAGCAGACGACTAGCAGGCCGTGACGTTGACTCATTAATAATGTGGGATCTTTAATTGAATCGAAGAAGATGGTTGACTTAAGCCATGCTGTTTGTTTGGTCACCAAACACTCTTTTAACCTGATTTACTTGGCGCTCCACGGATTAACATGGATGAACTTCCGAGACAAATGAGCATCTATTAGGATCTAATGACACAAGACCTGATGAGCATTATAAACATGCTACTTTTCCAATGAAAGTAGATATAGTCAAATAAGTGAGAATCAACATGGACCCATTTGTGATGCTATCTTTGCCTTGGATAGTTCAGAGAGATTGTTCCAAACAACAATCATCTGGAGACACATCTGTTCCAAGTTTTGTTCCGCTACAGTGATCATCAAACGGCATCTGAATTCTGATCTTGATTACAAAACAAATTTCCATTTTAAGATCATAAACTATGACTACAGCGTAAAAAAGCACTGAGCAAGGACTTGCTTTCGTTACAAAACTACGGACTACCCTTCACTCCATATCTATAATATGTGTCCCATTTGTTTTAGCTCTCACTTACGCACAACTTTTGTTTCACTTTTCTATAAGAAAGAACAAAACAAGCATATTTTCTGTGGTAGAAAAATGTAACGGTCGTCTGTGTTTGAGTTTGTGAGAAGACCATATTATTTAAGCCAAGATAAAATGTCAACTTACTAACTTAATACTTAATTTCCCTTATCTTGCGTCATTTTGTCTTTGGCAAAATATCCCACCGCGGCTTCACGTCTGCCATATGTCTGTTATCAAATGCACCTCAGCATACATACTCACATTTCAGCAACATAACTTTAACACAGGCCTGATTCTATTGTCTGCAAGAGCTCTCTCAGATCCGTACACACATGTTGGCTTCAATGGTTAAGAGCTGTCGGCAGTAGAAGTGTCAATGTCTTGATGTCATGATTTGTTTGTGTATAGAAGTTCTGTCTTTGTTACTTGTTCAGTACAGCTAGACCAGTGATGTGACACTCAATCACACACCAAAGCCTTTTTTAAAGTCGAGCTCGTAAGCCGGGAAAATGTCTATTAAAATTACTTTCCTTTAACCTTTTTTTTTTGTTGCTCTTTTTTATTGGTGGGTATTGACAATTTCTTGCCCATAACTTTTCTTGAAACTGGCATCTTTATAGTCACAAAAAACATGACTCTACTTTGATTTTCAATTAATTTCCTTTAAGGATTTGGAAGCCCACAAGAAATGACATGCCATATGTTGCGTGCAGGCCTTACATTTGACGAATATGATCTCGATTATTAGCAACACTTTAATACTTTAATCGGAAAACACCCAACATCTCACTCTCTCTGACGTACATTCGTTGTTTTTGAGAGTCCTGATGCGACAGCTTCAATCTCCTGCAGGACACGTCAGGTTTGCAGCAATTAAATGTTGTAAAGCTGCTCACAGAGAAGGAAACCCACTCGTGTACAGACAAATATGAGCAGACGGGATGGGGGGGGAAGCTCTGCCAAGAAGATAAAAGAGCGGAGGAAGTGATACACGCAGGAAAGCTTCCGCCAGGGAGGGGACAGTTATTCATCACTGGGGCGGGTCGCCATAAACAAACAGACTGGAACAAGAGAAAATGTCATTCAGGTGGGTGGATGGTGGAACCACACAACGTTCCACACAATTTAAAGTCAGGATTTCGTGGCTTTAATGAGAGTTGGTTGCAAGTCCTGGCCAATGATGAAAAGATAAATATATTTGTAAATATTTTTGACACAATGTCCTTAAAGTGATAGTTTGCCCCAAAACTGAAACTTTATTAATTTTCTACTCACCCTCATGTCGTCCAAATACCTGCATGTGGGTCTTGGACAAAGATGAAAACAACTCCAGTCACTACTTTAAAATGAACATACATTTTTGTCTATAACTCTAAAAAGGAACAGATTACTTAAAAAAAAATAATCCCAACCTTTAGTCGACATGAGGATGAGTAGAAAATGAGTGACTTTTGAACTGGAAATGAAGTTGTATCCAACCAAAATATAAATCTTAATATTGCGTATGGCATTAGTCCACTTTTGATAAATCAAATTTTACAGTTTATATAAAGTTGAGAAACATTAACATGTCTGTAGGAGAGTCGCATTTAAAGTCAATTTCTTATGGCTGATGTTATTATCGGGACTCGTTTTTTCCTTACCAAGCCTAGTCTGGGTTGCTAACAGGATATCTTTTGCAAGTAAACCATCCATGAAAAAGGCAGCACAATTCGCTAACATGTCACAACACTAGTGGAAGCAGAACCTCACCAATTTATGAAAACCAGCTTAATTTATGAATTTATTTATTTAAAAAGGATGACCTAGTTGTCTGAGAATCATCGCAGACTGTCTGCGTGCAATATCCAGGTATTTATCTGATTTTCATTTATGTAAGTCAACCTGTTTATGAAGAAAATGACATCAGCTGTAAAATTAGGCCGTTGGCGGCACTCACTATAAAAATTAATGCAAAGCATGAGCCGGCTCCCACAGCGTCAAACCTTGTGCCATTTTCCTGGAACGCCTTCCACCAGCCCCCCCACCCCCAGAATAGACTCGTTTCTGATGCCCAAGGGCCTCTTTAACTCTCGTAATCATTTTAAGATGTCTAAAAAAAGAGCTTTACTAGGCAGAGCTTCTATGACTATTGATGTCTGCGTTCCTCTAATGGAAGTTAAGCCCGAGAGATAAAGGCCCAGTTCAAAGCGAGGCAACCCTTGTACCTTGAAATCTCGAAAAAGCCTTCTCTAAAGCCTGTTCAAGCATCTGAAGCGGGCACCACCCTTCAATATATCTGGCCTGACGGTGGCTGACCGGCTGAAAGCTTTCAATAAAAACACTTGCTGAGGATTTTGATGGTTCAACAGGATTTCCAGGGAAAGCCGTGGGTCTCTGGACAGTTCACCGTCTCTGGTGCGAAAGGGCTAACATGTAACACACACCGACATTGAATCCTGGTTTTCATTTGGGCATGCATTTACTGCATTTTCCGCCATTAAGTCCCAGAACAACAGGGAATCAACCTAAAGCCCCGGAGCAAGAGGGGGCTCTGCGTTTTAATCATGCGTGAATGAATGAAAGAATTATGTTTGCATTAAGAATGTGAAGACGTTGAAGCTTGAATCCATTAGATCAGAGATGATTGTTTGCATTGTCCATCAAAAGTATTTAATTTACACATAAACCCTCTGGGAACATGTTTGTGAGTATGTTTATGACCGAAAGCCTCTTGATTACTCCCATGCTGTCATGCCAGCACGGATGAAAGACTAGACCATTTAGCGGGGTATTATGACATGATGATTTGGGCTTTTATTAACGTCCATTTCTCGCTGACATTCTTTAGGGATTTGGAAAAAATGATGTAGACACAACAGTTGACAGATGAAAGAACCAAGCCAACGTCAAGAATATAAAAAAAGAGTGGGTATTTCAAAGGACTAAGATTTGTAGTAAACATTTGAAGAGATTGTTACTCAAGGCCCAGAAGGATGAGGCTACAACTCTGGTGACAAGGAGATGACTTGGAGGGCTGAAGAATTTTGGCCTCTTGTTTGATGGGCTTTGACATCCCTGGTTTAACACCATAAACAAAAAACAATAGGGTGTTAAAAGTGGGACAGGGGGGCACTTTTGACTTGAAATGTGGCCCTTCTGAAGTCTAAGAAACATTTATAACACAATATTATTTTTGCATTAACCTACATTTTACAAATTCCCCCCCAAAAAAATATTTCCATATATTTTTAGTCTAGAATCTGCAAGATGTGATAATGTTCAATAGTTTGAAGTTGAGTAATTAGTGGCTGTCGTGTGGTTTTGTTAAAACTATCAGCATATCGTGCATCAAACATGTCTCTGTTAGACCATCTTCCTGTCAACAGGCTGCTTTTACTTTATTTATAAAACAAAACAGAAGATGCTTTACAAACGACTCCAGACGTCAAATGTGCGTGCGGAACTCTTTCATCTAACCCCTTCCCTCTCGATCAATCATCGCCACAAGTCAAAGTCTCTCTCTTGTGATGTTGTAACATGAATTTACTGCTATTTAATCTCCATGATTGCCAATTGTTCTGGGTTATTTTTTGACAGCTCAGAGCATATGGACGTGGTTGTGAATTGGATTGTCTTGTGAGTCAACTGTCAAAGCTCAGTAGTAGCAGTGTGTGTGTGAAAAACCGAACAACATTCCCAAGAAGTGAATGCAGAAGCATCTCTGAAATGAAGATCATAATCACCTTAAAAAACAAAAGCTTGTAATTATACGCATCTGTTGACAGAAAACACTTACTTATCGTAAAAAGGAAATAGGAGGGATCGACACTTGATTGATAAACAATATTGTGACTGCCAGCAGTATGAGTGATTTGGTAAATATTTAATAATTAATAGTACATAGTAATAATATCTAATGTAAGAATATATCAATACATATTAAATCGATAATTTAATCGTGTATGTTTTTAATGAATGAATTTCAATGAAGTGAAGTGTTTGTTTTATATTATCTTTGTAATTGTTAGAAGTATGTGTTTGTTTATGTCTTTAGAATATAATTTTCACGGCTAACTAAACGCCATGTATTCACAAAACCATTGAGTGTGTCATTTTGGGGACGTTACAAATATTCCTTAATCAAATTGTAACTCCTGTGTGTATCATATGAACAACCGACATAAAAAAATAAAACATGGAAAGCTGTAAAGCTCTGTTTTTGTCACTCTGTCATTCAGTGAGGGTTCTATGACCTTGTTGTGTAAAGCTGTACGTTGTGAGGAATCTCACCAGTTTGCTCGAGTTCACAGTTCCTGGAGCCATTCAAAGATATTTCTATCAACTGTGTGCAAAACGGCTTTGGTAATACCAGTAACCACAGCTGCCTCTGAACAAAGTTTCTCTGCACTGAGATCAGTGAGATCAACAAAATCAATGGAGCACCACCATGATCTTGGAGGGCTCAGTGTGGAGTCCAAGAGAGCCAGGCCATTGGATATTGACGGATTTGTAAGATTATAAATTGTAGCTGTTGTCTATTTCACTGTGAGGATTTGAGTGGCAGTGATGTTCCATTTTGGTGTTGTTTCTGATTTTAATAAAAGACAAATCAATTCGCTTTTCATTGTTTTTTGACAAGTATTTTAAATGTTATTTAATTAAGTTTAATTATCATGGGCTTTTTTTGGAAGCATTTCAGTGGTATTTAAAATGTATTACGAAACAAGTTCTATGATCACAATCATAAAGCTTTTTTCTCAAAGTGATTATTATCAAGAAACCGTAGAAAATATCTAGATATCATTTCTTAAATTAAACCATTATGACCTATTGTATTGTACCAGACGATAAAATCAACAGGAAACACAAGATAGTACTTATTTTATGGGTCGGTCATGGAAGGAAAAACAAAGAATATGAGCAAAAAACAACATAACGGAAACTACTTTAAAAGTAGTTTCACAAGTGAGGGTGTATTATCTGGTAAAAGGTTAAGGTCTTATGTGCTCTTTCAAGCCTTGTAGCAAGATGAAGTAGCGAATATCTTTTTTGTCCACCAGAAATAGCGAGAAGAGCAACTGAATCCCTTCACTTCTCTGTGCTACACATGCTGCACGTCCCCTGGCGATCGTATATCACACGTGCTCTGTGAAGCTGAAGCCCCACAGCAAGATGACTCAATCACTTCTCAAGTACATCTCGACGTGTCTGCAGCCGCTGTCCATTAAGCACGTCAGTAATGAGGTCAGACCTCACCGCCGAGTCTGTGATCACATCTGACTTGAATTTGTTTACGTCCATTTCTTAACATGATGTATTTGTGTGAACACTAATGTTTGTTTTGAGTATGAATTGAAGATTATGAAGCTACTCTTTTTCTTCTTTTTTTTTCTGTGAATCAGACTTTTTTTATACGAGACAGTTGAGAATGAGGAATCACAAACAGAAAATTAAACAATTGGCATTTGGTCAAGTTCTAGTCTCCAAAAAGAAATCAGTTAACGGCTTGTAACAACTTTTTCAATCCAGTTTGGAATGTAACGCGAAGTACGGTCGAGTGACGTTCATGGTTTTCATTGTGTCTTCCATTATGTTCCCAATGTTTGTTAACAAGGCAACTAGTGTTCAGCCTTCAGGCGTTCTCTGGACGGACAAAAATGCGCCAAAAGAACATATTGTAGACAGAGTCCATCTCTTTAATAAAAAACAAAGTGAGGAAGGAGTTTCAGCGATATTTGAATATAAAATAGCCTATAATAATAGGTTAGATATGTCAAACTTTCAGAGATGGCAAAACATGCCATCAATGGTACTTTGACTAAGTTTAAATGAAACCTGAAACGTCAAGCTTGATTTAAATCAAACTTTCCACTTGCTTTTTTTTTTCTTGCCTCTTTTTTAAAAAAAAAAGCTTTCAACGACATGCTAAAATATATTTCCATCTATTTTCTGTAAGAATCAAAGAGCAGGATTATATAAAAGTATGTACTAATAGTATAGTTATTAGGGCTGTGTATTGGCGATAAAATGCTTATCACGAAACTGGGACAACGACAGGAAATATTGCGACACTATCGGAACAAGATTATATTTGTAGTATTGTCCGAGTCCTTGACTCTGTCATGTTGTCTGTAAATTCTGTAATACCAAAGTTGTAACTGCTTTTACTTGTTTTGAAACAAAAATATGTCCAAACGTCAGCTTTAAAAGCTGCTGTAGTTGACTGTATCCTCTTGTCCTCAGTCATCGCCCGGATCTCGCATTATTTTGTTGTTCCAGAGGAAATAATGACTGATAAAAAATGGATAAAGTGCTGTTGCATATCGATACAGTAGCATTAAAAGTTACGCGAGATGGAAAGTAAGCTGTGATGCAGGAACAAATTTCATTTCATTCTCTAGTTTGCTATTTAAAGTTGTTTCACTGTACAAGTGAAAGCAGGAGAAGCATGGGAATTGTAGTCCATGGCTAAAAAGGATGGAGAGGTGATAATCTAATATCCCCCATATCAGCCAGAATCATGCAACTTGTCGCCCCTCATTCCATGTGTGTGTCTGTTTAAGTTTTTCTCCTCCTCCAGGGTTATTGGATTATGTCTGTACCTGCTCGTTTTTCAGGCGCCACATGAAAGTGGTTAGGACATCCCAATTAGAAAATGACTCTTGATGTTTCTAATCAAGCAGTCGGCTGGAACAAAGTAAAGTTCTCCCTGGCCCGTGGGCCTGGAACGACATGACTTCAGATAAGTACGCCAGTTTACAGGCATGTGAAGTCTGGAAGAGTCTCCGCTCCGCTGTGAAATCAAGAGCTTCAATTCAATCACTCCGGTCCACACGTAACCCGGATCACTCCCCAGTGTCTCTTTATCGTTTCACAGTGAATTATATTTTTAAAAAGTGGCCTGTTCTTTGATACAAAAAACTGTTGAAATAAACAACCCTGTTGTGTTCTTGGATCTCTCATGAGGTGTTTAATGAAGTGGGAAATCACTTCTTGGAACTCGGCTCCGCTGCAAACATCCCAGTCCTTTGATTCGCCCTCTTTTCATCGACGAACCACAACATTTTAAATGTAACCCTTCAAAACAAAGCAGTAATTAATACTGATCCCTCGAAGAGTAAATGTTGTGTTTCCCATTAAGCGAGTTTGATTGTTCGGATTTCAATGAAACTCTATCCTCTTTTATGAAGTCATTAATAAACAATTCGCACTGACAAGAAAGGCATCAGGTTGCGTTAGAAAATGGAGAGTTTTATTTGAATAACACAAAGGATGCCTCACTTTTTTTTACGGGATGGGATTTGCTGTGATGCCTTACAGATGTGTGGGGACGGATCTGCTCAGGCTCAAGAGAAGCCGAAGATTTCATATCGCTATTACAAAAATGTCTTAGAAGCCCTGACAAAATTGTTACTTCTGCAACGATTTAAACGGGAAGAGCTGGATCACGGTCAGAATGATTTACGTTTTTCTTTTATTGCTTTGATTTGTTTTGAATAATGACAAATGAATGTTTACATCATATTTTTATTGCCTCTTCAACCGCACATGCAGCGCTCCGAGGCGTTCTCCTGCTCATCGAGATCAAGTCTGAACCAGAATGTATTCAAATATTCTGTTGTATAATGTACTTTGTTTGATGGTACTTGTGGTTATATAACTTGCTCAAAGGCAGACGTGATGACATCAATTAAAAAGCAGCCTGAGGTCACATGCTTGCCTGACGTCTCAGCGCCTCTTTAGGTTCGCATCGGACGAGCAAACAAAACTAAAGCGTGTGTTTGAAGGTTATCGAGCACCTTAGGGAAGAACAAAGTTATATTCAAGCTTCTAGATCTCAACAGATGTGTCTACTGATTCCAATATATCTCCTGTTCTTATCACCGTACCTCGGGCGGTTGGAAAATACAAGAGGTGGGTTCAACGTTCAGATCTCAAGGGAGACCTTCAGAAAAGTAGGATCAACAGAGCAGATGAGGGTGTGACGGATTCCAGAAGGTCATTCTATGAACACGAGGGGTCACCGTTAATATCCTCTTAGTGGTAGATCGACTCACTCCCAGGAGGACAATGTTCAGCAGATGATGTCAGCCTGTCAATCTCTTCCCATTCTTCTTCTTCTTCGAGTTGCAACAAAGACAGAAGATACAAATGAAATACTACAAAGTTGGATCAGTATAACTATAACCAAGATTTCCTGTATTCTGGGAGTAAAAAAGATGACTCCCTTACATGTCCCCTCTTTTTTGCCCCCCCTTTAACTGCATAGGTCATCCAACCCTGCATTTATTTTCCATATCTGTCCCACAGAAGGGCAAAGAGCTGTTCTAATGAAATTGTTCAACTTGACTTTGGAAGCACATGAAAGAAACAGCTTGACAAGTGTTAGCACGCCCTCAGCCAAAATCTATATTTCTCTTCAGTCAATGTGTTTCTCTGTCGGAATCATTGCTCGCTTGAATTATAAAAACACT
Organism: Callionymus lyra; assembly: GCF_982586985.1. Taxonomy (NCBI): domain Eukaryota; kingdom Metazoa; phylum Chordata; class Actinopteri; order Syngnathiformes; family Callionymidae; genus Callionymus; species Callionymus lyra. Next base: position 22,809,705 of record NC_141819.1, read on the forward strand.
CTCTTGTTTTGATGAATTACACATTTTTGTCATTCTAGTTTCTGTAAAGATGCTTCTCACTGGGTACTGGCAAACAAAGTGTCTTGATGGTTCCCTTTCCTCGGCGCTCTGGATTTTCCTTGTCATTATTTTCGTGGTATTAGATGAGACATTTACTAACAATCAGAGAACGCATAAACAAGGTTGCAAAAAGATATAAAAGCAGCAATGCTGATGAAAATTTGATTAGCTTTGGAAAGAGCTCAAACATGCATTCTCAGGCAGAACCCCAGGATCAGAGTCAAACCACCATTGATGCTATTAAAAAGCCACATTTAAAAGTGAGTTTCTCAATTAGCTGAGCAACGTTCGATATGAATCATCTTGGAATCATACGACATCCGGCTTTGTTGCTCAATGAAATACTGCACTTCTATAAAATGCAGCTGTGAAGTCTAGTCTAAAAGTCGACTGAATTGTAGCAACTCGAGAGGATCATAGGACAAAGAGACAAATTCCTAAAGCAGACATTTTTTTAATATCTTGGTTCGAAGGCCAAACAAAATGTATATTTACCAAACAAAACAGATACAGAATATGTGATGGTTGGGAATTGAGTTTTAGTTTGTCACTCATAGAGGGTAAAATCTAGAGTTTAGACGATGGTGGGAACTTGGCTTTAGGGTCTTATTGAGGGATAAGTGTTGGATATAAGTAAAGGTTAAGACAACGAAAATAAAAAGAGAAAGACGAGCATTTCTTCTTCTTCAGGATCACCAACACAAATTCTGCACATGTGTCTAATAAGTACTAGTAATTGCCCGGGTACCTTGAGAACAAAGTTGGGAATTGGCAAACAAAGTTAGTTCTTCTTGACCTTGGCATGGAGAATCCCAGTTGAGAAGTTTATGAGAATTACATGACCATATTAATAATTAAAAATGACCGTTGGACATGAAGGCTCCTTTGTTTTTTTTGAAAGGCAAGATGAGTCAGGATCATACACAAACATGAAACATTCAAAGGCTTTCACCGCAAGGATTAGTGAATGTCCGTAAGAAAATTGAGAGTTTGAAAGCTAAAGGAGAGGCTGGCATGGTCAGCTCTACAACTCTGTCTGCACGGACAACATACGAGAGGCCACTAACAAGCAATGAGTAAAAGGCTGTATTCAGAGGACTAAAGCGTGTGATGCTTTTCATAAACTCGGCAAACCGGTAATGAGCGAATTACGTGCCGCTGCTATAAAGCCAGAAACTTGCCGAGCTCCTGACAGCAAGGACGTGGAATGTTGTTGGTAAGAACACATTTAAACTTAAAAATCAATTCCTGGCTGTGAAATATTATTTACTACGGAAAAAATTAATGGTTGGAATCCAGTGAACACATGTTGGCTTAGTCGACAGGCGCCAGGTCAGATTTCTGAAAACACCAAAAAGATTTCTGAAGAAAACAATCTGATGTTAATCCTGCAGAAATAAGAAGACAAAATAACTTTTGCGCTGAATAAATGGACTGTAGTCTGTGTTAGATTGTGTAGTGTTGCCCTCCAGCTTCATGTGTGAGAGAGGGAGCTGCTGTTCTTCACAGACTCGTATTAAACACATGTTGGCTTTTTTTCATTAACTGTCACCTCAGATGTGCCTCGGCTCGCCAGAACTCTGTAGCGAGCTGTTCAAATTCATGACATTGCCGCCCGCGTCAATACTCAATGCCTTTAACCCCAATCCCGTCAACCCCCCACCACAATACACACACACGCACACACACATATTATGAAAAACCAATGCCAGGTTTCTCTCTTGCCAGGTTCCTTTTTTGTATTTAAGCAGCTAAAAGCACCCGCTTTAGGACCACCAAGAAAGTGCATGATGAAAACTAAAGAAGCAGAGAATGTGCCAGATTTGCTGGCCTGTTAACTTTATGCCAAAGTGCTAAAACACCCCTGGTGACAGCACACCCACACATACGTGCACACCTCCGCGGTGCAGACTGAAGTCGTTTGTTTCACAGATTTCCACACCGGAAAACCCCAAAAGACACCGATGTCACGCTTCAACACGGCATCAATTTGGGATCTGAAGCCAGCTGCGAACAGGTGAAATTGCTTGAAAAATAGAGGTGGACCAACTGTGAGCGTTAAGCAGGACCCTCGAGAATCATAAGTGTTTCTGCCCCCAAAATGCCTGGCACGGCGCTTCAAGTGTGCGCCTGTATTTTCCATCACATCACTGCTAAAACTGGCCAGTTTGGGTCTGAATTAAAATGACAGTCACAGCCAAGAGTCGATCTGCATTAAGCAGAACTGATGAGGACTCCTGTTATGACTTCTCCACAGCAGAAACTGGCTCGCCGCTAACTCAATCTGCATGTGGTGGAACAAATGCTGCCCCGTGTGTGTTCACTCATGAGCGTCAAGAGCTGCTCTCGTCTCACAGCTTCAGGACGCATTAATCCAACAGTAGACTTTTGGCTTGTCAGTGGTAGATATAAGATCCCGAAGGTTTTTAAGCTACAAAGTGCCTTTAATTTGAAATGTCACACTATTTTATAAGGACATCACCAGGCCTCGATTAGAGGCTTCAGGAGTGTGTCCAGTCTGTCCTTCTCGTCCCTGAACAGTAACGGCTGTTGACTGAATGCAGTGGTGTGACTAAACTAGTTAATTGAACGATGGTTCATTCATTGTAATGTTCATTCTTAGTACATTTTTAATGGTTGTTTAATTTTATTTATTTCATGCATTATTTCCTACACTATATTCCACAATACCTCATAATATTCCTGTGTTTTCTTAAAATACTGTCCATATATGTTGAATAGTTTTAAATATGACAATGACATTTTTTTATTGTTAAAACATTTAATGATAGCTGTCTGTCGTTATGTAATAATTTCTAAAAAGAAGAGTTCATAGCAGCATGTAGAAAAAAGAGAACGATAAACTAGTTAATTCTTGGAGCGGTGAACTTCTGAACAATTTCAATTATAAACTATGAACTGAATCAGCACATTTTAAAATTGGTGGACTGAACTTTGAGCTAGTTCAAATTGAAAGTGAATTCTCCCATACTTCACAAGAGAAATTCCATGTCCTAACCTTGGCATGTTTTATTATCTTAAGCATTTCATATTCTTATTACCCAAAAGCCCAAATTCCAGAGTAAACTGTTGGCAACAAGTTAAGAAGGAAGCTTTCAACCTGTGGGGTCTATCAGAACATTTTTATTTATAAAAAAACAAACCTTTTTGCCTTAAAAAGATAGTATATGAAACATTCATAGACAACAATAGAGAAAAACTAAAATATACTTTATAAAAACATTGGCTCGGCACAACAGCAAAGAGGGATTTCTCCGCTGTTTCCAGAAAAAGTTCCATTTGCAACAAAAAAACAGCGTCAACTGCAACAGCAAATCTTATTTCTTTATAATAGATGGTGATTTTGTTGACCTTCCCCTGAGCAAGACACTCAACCCAGATGGCTCCTGGTGGTGAGTTTGCACGCTGCGCCGCGGCCTACTGCCATCATTGTATGAGTGCGTGGCTCCATATCGCATTAAGTGCAGAAGCACCACTATATGATTAACAAACATTTACAACATAGTACAATACAAGTGCAGAGCCTGCTTAATAAAGATACATTTTACATTCAAATTAGCTAATCACATATTTTCCAAACTCTAGGCTGCTACCTTTTTTCACATGCTTTTACCTCTGATGTGGAGATATAAAATATAGATGCTGCATGTATTCATGGCATCAACGAATCGATGGTGAGACGGAATTAATTAATATGAAAAATATACAACACAAAACGATGTCTTTTTGCTGACAGTTGAGAAGCTTGAACACTGTTAGCGTGTCTTCAAGCTGCTAACGTTTATGATGGATCATTTGCATGTTTGAGTAATGGATCCATCGTGTGAGCGTTTCTAATGAACATCTCACCATCAAGGTCGTATAAAAAAAAGACACGTGTCACGAAAAGCAGCGTTGATTAATCACAGATCAAATTACATTGTGTTCTTTGAATAATCCCGTCTTTTTAAGGTTCACAGAACAACATCAAACTATCCTCTTTGACGTGTGAATGAGGAGCCTTCGTTTATTGGAACATCATTAATCTCTCGCTCATTAGACGCTTTATTATCCACACCATCTCAAATTTTAAGACATCAAAGACCGGTCAGGCCAGCTTGGATGAAATTTGAGCGGAAAATCTATTCCAACTGTTCAATTGTGGGGATAGGAAAAAAAACAAAAAAACAAACTTTTTTTTAACATTAATCCCCATTTTGAGACTGAAAAAATCTTAGCAGTCTTATCTATTTTTAAATATGTGACCTCGCCTCTCTACAAGACGGTGACTTGGAATTCTCAAAAGCTATTCAGGGTTCTGGAGAATTATCCCAAAGACCTTTTCCATTTCAACAGCATATTTTGATCGAATCAACACTTGGACGTAGCTTTGATCATATCTCATGAAATTCAACAGCAAAATGATTAAAAAGAAATGATCATTCAATGTGGTGCCACATGTGGGCAAGAATAAATAGATCGTAAACATATATCAGGTTATATTTGGTGGACCATAATAGAAGCACAACTTGGTTTCATTGACCCACGCAGGATTGACACCAAAATGTGTGAACGTGCCGCTGATTTACCGAGAGTCAGAAAAGGTCCTGATCTCTGGACTTTATAGACAGCCAGTGGCAGTAAAACACACTCCGCGTATGTAACCCACTAATGAAGCTCATAAACTGTTGGACCAGCAGCTGAGAGAGCTGGTCGTTTTAATCAGGTCTCCGGAGTCCGACAACGACAGGGAAACACCATTAGACACAACAGGGAGGCCCACGGTAACGTTCACATGTCGCTTTAGTGACGGTCCCGGGGGTGCAGGTCCGTGCAGGTGCACGTCACAGAGAAAGATGTCTGGCTCAGTGTTAAAAAACAGTGTGGGAAGGAGGAAAATAGGTTGTGTTGTTTGGTAAATGTCTAATAGAAGTGAGTCAGTAAGTCATTCTGAAGGAATGTTCCACTCTTCTCATCTCATTGTCTCCAAACAATCTGGACTCACTTGTTTGGTTTTAACTGTCTTCATGAGCTCTTCCTCTGATAGCCTTTTTTTGATCTTCTTCAAAGGCCGTCTTCAACTTCGACTCTACCTCTGCTTCTTATTCTCATGAGCTAGTATTAGGTCTATTTCCACCTTAGTGGACCATAGTCTCTCCTGACTTTTCTAATGCTTCCACATGCAGTTAAATGAAAGTTAAAAATCATTAAAAAAGCTGTTTTATATGACCTGATGATTGAACGTTATCAAGGATTTGCTGTACACCATTAAACCAGCTTGACAACCAAATAAATAAAACAAAGCTTAAGTTTTGAGGAAGAAAACATTTCATCAATTTACGATTTTCTTTGCGTCAATACATTCATAAGCTTCTCTGGAATATGAAATGGCAGATGCTGAAATGCTCTACGAATGTGTCTGCCAGCGGAGGGTTTAGTGGAGCCATTTCTGGTTCTGTTTTTCCCCTGATCTCGCTCGGAAAATACCCTTTGGCCGTAGATTAACGATAGATTGTCAAGTTCAGTGATGCCATTTGGTCATGATCTATACTCCATCTGCTCAATCAGCACCTTCGAGACCCGGTTGTGTTTGTTCACAGAAAGCTAATGGATAGTGCAGCGCCTTTCCATCACCGCCCAACGCAACGCCGCGCGCCGTCATCAGCGCGCCGTCAATGTGATAGAAGATACAGTTGGAGTCAGATTTAGGTTTGTTCGTGGCTGGAGAGTAATTCAAAAAGGAAGACATTAACTTCCAAAGGGTTTTTCTTTCTCCCCTCGGCGAGCTCCAGTTTCAGCTAAACAGCATATTTGGAGAGCGTTTTGTTGATATTCACCAGAGGACGCGTGTTTAAGATGGCGCAAACATCAATGGATTCCTGCAGCATTTTGCAACTTTTGTCCGTCTTTTATGTCTGTGCAGGCGTCACACCCTCTTGTTTCATAACCACATGCATGTTTTAATAAACTGCAATGGAGGCTTCACAAGGTCGTGCTTCTCCGGATTTATTTCAAATATTTTTAAATGTGTTTTCTCGACACAGCAGGCGAGATTTTAGACCATAAATGAAATCATAAAAACCGAGCAACAATTCCAAGAAGACCATCATCATGCGAAAACACGGCCTCTGATCCTGTCCAGCAGTTCGGTGGTCACAAGGACACTCACCGACTCTTCGGGCTGGTCCTCCAGGCTCAAGACCTTGAACTTTTTCTTCATAAACAAGACAGATTTCTCTCAAATATTGTTCACAAATCGGGCCAAACCTGTGAGCCAGTCTGGCAACAATATAAAGGATTCAGGGGGTTCAGAAAACCAGTCAGTATCTGGTGTGAACACCATTTTTGTCATGCAGTGCAAAACGTTATTCAGGTAGTTGACTGTGGCCTGTAGATTGTTGGTCCACTCATATATACACTCAGTTGAGTCCAAAATAATAACTAGTTCAGAAATGTTTGTTCAATGAACTAGTTCATATTTTCGTTCACTTGAACATACTGAAGGGGGGAGGGGTCTTGGAACAATGCTTGGATATACAGTCAAATTCTGTGAAAAGCCTTTGGAGACGGCTGGAGACTGCTCTGGTGAACTCCTTTAGTCGGCATGCTTCCTATACCTTGTGTTTTCTCAGGGTCAAGGTGGCCCGAAAACAAGTGTTTATGGTATCCCTTGTGTTGTCTCTGGGTAAAGATGAACGACCTTCACCATTGCATATGTATATCTGGAAGCCAGGGAGGTTGTTTGTTTTCAGGCCTTTGGGTCACCTTGACCCAGAGCTAACAGAAGGGAAACAACAACTGATTTCTTTTCAGCCGTTGGTTCATCCTAAGATCACAAGGGTTGAAATACATTTCTATGTAATCAGACTAAAAAATGTATCGTGTCCAGCCAAAGGAGCAACTGTTCAATAATCAGCATCCTGATATGTCACACCTGTGAGGTCAGCCGGGTTTTCTCGGCGAAGAAAAAGTGCTTTGTAACACAGATGTAGACAGATTTGTGAACAATCTCCGGGGGAAATTGTTCTCTTGTGTATGTAGCAAATGTTTTACATCTTTGAGTTCAGCTCTTGTTTAGCATTTAATTGGCTTGTTTTGCCCTCAAAACTTCTTTATATCACATCCATGTGTTTACTTCTCGTATGGGTTGTTGATCGAGCAGCTCTTCTCGAGAACTTGGAGGGGAATACCAAGGCTTTCTTAGGACGGTAAGAAACACTATTTCTCCAGCGTAGCCAGAACAATCTGAACCTGGTATTTACGCTGTCACTCATGGACAGTCAAGACATCACAACCATTTCTCCGTCTTGTACAGTATTTGCAAGTGTCCACTTTGTAATTCCCCATTTCAGATCATGTCTCAATCTCACATCTCTGATGAGAAAATAAACAACTTTCCGTTTTAGCTCTATTCTTCTCTATCAGGACAGTAAAGTAAAGGTATAGTGTCCTCTATTTGCCCAAAAAAAGTGTGAAAATGTTTTCTGCCTCAGACTTTGGAATACTTAGAGAATTCCACTTTAAGAATGGGGATTCATGTTTTTGTTTGGATGCCGTTGGCGTTCTGAGGCCTATTGTACAAAAGTAGGATTGAGATATCCAGGATAAGTAAGTCAGCTGAAACAAGAGCGTCCAGGCTTACTTGGTTGCACAAAGGCCAAGATGAGCAGACCCGGATTCATCAGGTGGATAAATGCAACACACGGCTTCCTCAACTAGACCCTGTGATTGATAACAGATTCACTGCTGCACTATAGCAACAAGGGCAAAAAGGACAACAAGACATCCTTTTAGAATCCTATGAAGAACTCCAAGACAAAATTAAAAAAACGGGAAACATTGCTTTGTATAATTCCGGTTCAAACCATGTTCACATTTGTCTCATGCTTCTAAACTCACTTTAAAGCTATAGCTATATAACAGTTATTTTTGTTTCATGCCTTGAAGGGCTAGGGGTATGATCCTGGCTTTTGGTGCGTAAGGTCCTGGGTTTGAATCCCAGAGGACTCTTGAAATTTTAGTCACTTCCACTACTTACAGATTTGTCTACTGAAGGCTTTCAGTGCCTGAACCATTGAGTGTTAGCCCTGACATGGGATATAATTGTGGCCTGTGCTGTCCTACACCATGTGGCCTGCATGAGGAAGAAGAGCGCCCCCTACAGTGCTATGACTGATAGACTGGGACAATACTGCCATCTTTCCGGATGATGACAGTGGTTGGCTGGTCAGAGACCAGTATGTTTTGAATTATTTTCGTTAATATGCATGAGAATTTAAGATAAATATGGCCTGCACTGGTAAATAAATTTGGTATATGAGTTGTTAGTACTCATTGTATACAGGCCTAGTTGGGGGCTTCTGATTCCTTGTCACTGCCACTGTGGGCCTTTTTTGTTTTGAAAGGCAAAGAAAATTGTATTTGTATATCCCATTTTTACAAACTGAGGGTCTAGTTGAATGTTTTAGAGTGTGTAGTGTGCAGTGTATTAAATATTGATTGATTTGTGGTGACTTAAGACTGAGATAAGGGATGAGATCATATAGATCCTGGAACCAAGACTGGTCTGGAGCAGGCTAGCTCCACAGAATAAATCTCCATGGTAACTGATGTCATAACATATCCCACGTTCCTCTTTCCCGCTTTGTGCAACAGGATCATAGATAAGTTAAGTATCCTACTTTTGTGCAATCGGTCTCTGGTTAAACCCAGAGGAGAACCTTTAAACGTTGAGGTACTTCAGGTGAAATTTGAGACTTTAAGTTACATTTTCTTTAGGAATCCTTGGATGTTTAAGTCAAGGACGACCGTGTGTTCATGTCAAGCTTTTAGGTCAAAGTTGTCTTGATATAACTACAAGAAGAACTCATATTTCTCGTTCCGATTTTTATAGTTGATGTTTTTGGTAAGCCAGGTCCTCAAATGACAGTCTCTAACAAGGATTTGGGATTAATTAAATTTGCAATTTAGTCGATTCGCTACGTTTTGTTTTAGCTTTTTCTGCCATTACTGACTCATCCCTGAGCTCATTACGACACTAACCAGAGTAAGACCACCAACATGAAGGTCTGACAGGGAATTATGTTTATGGTTCTGGCTTCAAACCTGGAAGATACTTATGTAAGACTTTTCTTCTTTTTTTTTTTTCTAAAGAAAACGGTTCCCTTTTAGAAAATTGTGAGCTCAAATCAAAGTAAATCTACTTGTGCCACTTGTCTGGCTTCCATACAGTGCAAAACAAAGAAAGCTTTGTCCCCTATGGGTTTGAAATCCAGTTACTCTCCGGGAAATCCTGTAAACCTCCGAACAGGTCTAATGTGATATCAAATTAATCTATTAAAGTAAACGCCAGTTTATTAGAGACTAGTCCAGGTGGTCCTCTTTGGAATATCATCAGATGTTTTTCAATAAGTCAGATTATAATTGAATGAAGGAATGTGTTGTATCTCTTGTGTTGTCTCTGGGTCAAGGTGAACGACCTCCCAGGCTTCCATATATATACTGCTAAGTACATATGCAGTGTTGGAGGACGTTCATTAAGCAAAAATAAAACCATACATTTTGTCTCAATTATTTAAAACCACAATAATCATGATTATTCATGGAATAAATTCTAATAAATGTCTTAAAGCACATTATATATATGTTTGTAATTAATATTTTAAGTCATTCTTGGAAGCATTTATGGTCACGTATCTCCTGTGATGCAACTTTTCTTTTTATCCTTTTTTTTTGGAATAAACGTGATTAGATTAAAGCTGTTAGAGTTCTTCCGCAGTTCCCAAGTTTAAAACCTAACCATGTGAGCCAAGTGAATGACTTGTTTGTGAACGTCAACATATGTTTGGGGTTTGCTGTCAAACGCACCCGTTGTTTTGCCGACTTGGTCACTTTTAATTGACTCCTTTGTGTTTCATGTCAAATCACAGCTGCGGAAATTGACATTAAATGAGGGGAACTGGTTTATTGGTTCCTGAGCCCAAGGAGATAATGAGCTGCTCGGCGCTACAGATGCATCGGAGATGGTGAGTTTGAAAGTGGAAAAAATAGGCGTGGGAGCCTTTCAACAAAGAATGCATCAAAATATTATATGTTTTGATGTGTGTATGAGGTGTTCAATCTTTGTTAAAAAGTGATTTTGCCAATAAATAAATCAGATTCCCAATTTTTGGATGGAATTAAGTCCTGGTCAGGGAGTCTTTCGTTTGCTTACTTAACTCAGATTTGATCAAGGATTAAAGTATCATTGAGGGTTTAATTCTAGCATCTTTACTAAACTGGAGTTTGTTTTTAAATTTTCGTATTCTTTCTTTACAACATTGTATCTTGAGGCCATGTTTTAAACCAACAATGACTGCTTCATATGTTTTTCTTTTGTGCATAAATATGAACTACATCTAAGGTGATATAGATGATAAAAAAAATAAAAAGTTAACGTTAACGGATTTGTCAATGTCTAATTCTAATATCGAATGTTGATATTTTATATTTGTAAACAGTGCACTGAGTTTTAGACTAGATAGTTCAAAAAAAGAAGAAGCAGCTATCATATTGAGATAAAGGATTTAACCCTTGTGTTATCTCAGGGTCAAGATGACCCGAAGGTAAACACATTTGTTTTTGGGGCTTTGGGTCACCTTGACCCTGAGATATGAACGATAAAATATGTTGCATAGTTTAATTGCCGCAGTTTTTTGACACCTTTAAATAGTAAAATCTTACTAATAAATTAGATAAACTTATAGAAATATATGTTTCGAAGTTTCAGCAGAGACGTTGTCCCTAATGCGTCTTTTTCCAGAAGATCCAGAATAACTTCGACAGAGCTGTGTACTCGACGCTCCAGACCAGATTGAGCGAGAAAAAGGAGGACAACTTGAGGTCTGGAAGACAGGAGGTGAAGAGGATAGGAACCAGGGCTGTCAACAAACAGCTCTAAACAACTACAGCACACCCCAAGGTTCCACAGTCCCTCGACATTCCCAGGCTTAATCGGCCACGTATGCACGAAGCAGATGAAAATATGAAACAAGTTAGTGTAGCATGTGAAACATGGTTGCTTTACCTGTGGGCATTGAAGTCAGTGCGAGCGGAATTGTTCCCAAAGCAAATAGGAGCCGTTAATAAGGTCTGGTGTAACTGTTTTACGTTCAGCTGTGTGGAATTCAAAGAGGCAGGAAAAGGTCAGCTCCACACGTGTTGGATCAGGAGTGTCGCTGGGCAATTAACTTGAGGTCAGCCGAGAGGATGACTCAAGAAAAACTGGCAGGAACAAGGTCAATTACCGCGCGTACATGCAATTAACTCTGTCTGAATACATTAAACATGTTGTGAACTCTGACGCTGAGCATGTGCAATAGCAGAACCTCGAGTGTGCCGTTGGAGAGGACGTGCCCAAGGTCAGGAAGCAAATATAGTTACTTCTGCCACCCAGTATGCCCCCCCCCCCCTTAGAGCCAGTTGGGTTCAAGCATATTGTTGCACTTTATAATGTTCCGTAAGTCGTGTTGTGTGCTTCTCATTTAAGTACTTTATACTCTTTCCAAACTTTTCTTTGGGTTTTTTTCGTTTATGTTCTAATGCGTTCACTCACAGGTCCCTAATCATGACCATGTTTTGAACTTATTACTTTATAAAGTTCTCCCCCGTCTGAAATATCAGCAAATGAAAGGTTGCAAGAGCAGAGTCCACTATGATGCAATAACGGTCTTCAATCCAGCCAGCTGTTATTATACCCCGCTTTGTTTATACAACAAGTCTCTTGGAAGTGGAGTTTTCCAGGATTGATGACCAGTGACTTACCTTGATTTTTGACCAATCACAGCAGAGTGGGAGTGGTTATGGTTAACAAGACATCAATTCCAGAAAAAAAAAGTGTTTTCAGTGGGCAGGGCTTAAGATCATTTTCTAATGTAAAAATTTCAATGAAAAGAGAGTTTTTCTGTACAAACAGACACATACTGATGATAATAGGGGTGACACCATAGTTTCCCTTTAATGAAATTTTCGTCATTGGAAATTTTTCAAATCCCGTATAATGAGAAAGATTCTTAAATCTTCAATTGATCTTGATAAATCAGTAGCTTCAACTGGTATTCTCTGACAAATGTCATCTATTTCAGTGCTCGACAACCGACACGTTTAATGTAGACGTACAGAAAAATGTGGGAGCTCTGGGCTGGTTTCTCTGCATCAAGATGGTCCCGTTTGGAATTTGTGTTTGACTCATTTTCAATTGTTTATTCATTCATATTCTACAACTGATTTCCAAAAGAGGGCTGGAGCCTATCCCAGCTAGTTCAGGGCAGAATACATTGGACACCCTGAACAAGACAAAGATAAAATTGAATTGAATTGAAGACACCAGTCTGTCGCAGGTAAAATAAAGACACACCTATAGATAATCTGTGTGTTTTTGGACTGTGGGAGGAAACCAGAGTACCCAGAGTTAACCCACGCATGTACAAGAGAATACAGAAGCTAACTTTTGCTCACTTCCTATACTTCATGACATCATCAGGGCACTCAAAAAAGACAGATGAGATTTGACAAACTCTACACTTCAAATGTCCTTGGAGAGCTCTCCAAAGTTAACGGATAAAAAAATAAAAAAATCATTCCCCATATTTTAAATGTGCTGATTTAATTTGCCAGCGTTTGTTTGAACGCTGCGGCGAGGAGGAGCCGCTCCAGCTTGTTAATTCAGCAGCCATCACTGCAAACATAAAACAAGTGGATGGATCGTTAAGCTAAAGCTCGCCTCCTTTAAGAGCACTCAGTGGCAATGAAACTGGCAGCGGGCGCTTTTAAAGCAGAAGTATTTGGGAGCACTGGACGTGGAATTAGGAGGAACAGATTGATTATGATTTACGGGAAGGCAGACTTCAACCTTTATCTGAACCTGGAGGGAAACAAAATTCTGCGAGTGATTCAGAGCCGTTTAATTCATGTTGTCAGCACTATCGCTCGTGATTACTGAGTGAGGGAGTCGCGGGTCTTGCCGGTGCAGGTAGCTACTAATCCAGGGAACGTTGGTTTTAGACTGCAGGTTGACAAGGAGCTCCATTGTACTGCTTTGACTGATGAATGACAATTAAATAAAGGTTATTTCTTCTTTTATTTACTGCTGCAAGAGCTAAGACCGGCAGATTTTCATTAATTTAAGATGCAGCTATGAATATTATTGAAGGTGGATTTACATAATTTAATTAAAGATGAAATACTGGAAAACAAAAGCCTCTTTATCAGTTAAAGTGAATCTTCGTCTGCAGAGACGCTCCGCTCTGAATGTCAAAACTAAATGGCGGTTTCTACCTTGATGAGGTAGCTCATCATTCAAAATTAAATAGTCCATAAAAGGAATGAGAAAGAATTTGCGACTCTACAATTGCAGACCATAAATCCTAATTGGTAACAGTGTAAAACCTCAAAAGCTCTCAACCTGATGATGAAATCTGAGCAGGAAAATGAAAGGTAATTTAGCAAATATGTTTTTCTACTTCATGCTAAATGGTTGACGGATAGCTATCTTTAGTTGTTCAGAGCAGTGTTACGTGGATAAAAGGTTTGTCTGCCGAACCTAATTTGACTAGATAGTTTGGAAACTTAAGAAGATCCTACAAAAAAAAATAATAATAATAATTACAACGATTCGTGGAAGAATTAGCCTAAAGCTTGGCTAGAATCAGGCAGAAATCAGAAGAAAACTGTAAAAATATAACAAGGCTTTAATAAATAATTTATAACCTGAATGAGGGTATATGGATTATTAAACTCCAATTACTATTCAAAGAACTTGTTGAGAAAATGCATGGAGCAGACTATTAACGCTAAAAAGCATCATGGAAGCAGGACGTTCTGGCAACATACTCTCCTGATCGCTGGTGATATAATCGTATGATGGATCACAGCTGCGAGAAGAACACGGTGTCCTCAGAGACGACACCATCCTCTCGGAAGAACAGAAGCAGAACTTAGGAAATTAAAATAGATGTCGAACATGACAAAGATACAATATCTTATTACGTATTTCAGCTCATTGTTCTCTCTATAATTACAGTTACCACTGGTTAACAACTATTGGATAGCTATTTGTAATCTGCTTTAACCATGAGATCATCCTCTTGTGTCGCTCTCAGTTTTGTTTTAAAAGATCAGTTGAAAGTACACCAAACAAACATGGTACCTATTAAGTCCAACTTGCTCATCGTAGTTCTGATAATCAGCTCGCTGTCTCGTCCCATTATATGAAATATCTTCATTTCTAGATGCAACTTTCAGACGTGAACCTCAGAGAACTACAAAGAAAAGTTGCGATCATGATTCCTGTTTTCCATGGAAACCAGTCATCAAAGTAATCCTGGCCGTGTGGAATAATCTTTGACTCTGAAGAGTTTGGTTGTTTGACAAACAGCAGCTTAACAAGGCAAGGCTCAGAGAACACTCAATACATTTTATTCTTCTTACGTGTCTTTGGCGGGGCTTGGGGTGTGAGTTCAAAACCGGGCTGTAGTGGGAATTCACCTTTTTTAATGTTTTTCTCCAATGAAATGTATTGACTCACATCTTATCGGACAAAGTGAAGTCTTCGGAACCTTTCATCTGGATGAAAGGAGTTCAGACGCAATAGAATCATCCTCTGATGGATTTCTTCCTCGTCTGTAAAATGTTCATCTTTGGTTGAATCTTTCTCAACTTTCATGCCTGCGACAGCCTTAATAAAGAAACAGAATCCCTCACTCATTATCAAGAACCAAACATTTCTTAAACTAGTACAGAAGTAAATGCTCATCGTAAACACTTAAGACGAAGGTCTTAATCGAAACAGCATCTAATGATGGCCAGTTAACTTGTTACAGACGAGGCCTGAACTGACTTTTGTCACGGTGCTCAATAAGCTCTAAGAGAACCCTGTAACCTCTGGTATTTAGTCATTGAGATGGTGCTGAAGTTCGTGAGATCCTTCGCTGATTGCTATCACATATATATGCGAGTGCTGCGCCTCAGGAATATTTCACTTTTCAGGACATCCATTATCTGGATTTTGGGGAAAGCTGTGTTTCTCTCTGTGGAATACCTGGATTTCCTAAAAGGCACTTGGTTCACTGAGAAACGTTTTTTCCCATCGTGCAGGTGCCCAGTGTGTGCTGAAATCCACTTAACGTTGGGTTTCATTGCTCAAGCATTCCCATAAGTGTTCAGTCACAGATCATCATAAGAACTGCCAATGAAAATGAATATTTTCCAAATAAATACATATTCAATCTCTGTGTCCAAATGTTTGTTATGTATGTTCATAAATATCAATATTCAAGCATCATCTCTGTAAAACTGTCCCTGTGCAGCAGCTTGATCGTTATTTTGAAAGAAAACTAATTTGATTTAAGTGTATTAAATTAATTTTGGACGTCTATTGTATCATCAGTATGTGTCTGTTTGTATAAAACTCTCTTTTTGTTGAAATATTTACATTAGAAGATGTGCTTAAGCACCACGCACTGAAAAACCTTTGTTTTTCTGGAGATTAAATCTTGTTCACACAGCTTGTCATCAATCCTGGAAGTCTCCAACTCCAAGGGACTTGTTGTACAAACAAAGTGGGGCTGATTACAGTTGGCTGGAGAAGGAGTGAAGCTTCTCTCTCGTAACCTCTCGTTCGCCAATATTTTAGACGGGGGAGAACTTTATAAAGTAATAAGTTGAAAACATGGTCATGGAAGACTTCCACATTTGAAACCTGCGAGTCAGAAAATTTGGGTTTTCAGTTCTTTAGTGGTCCTTTAAAGAAAATCGAAACCCTAAGTTGCTGCCTACTTTCTAAGGCATTACTATATGTTCTAGACCTGTGGCGTTCCATAGAAGTTCCTTCTTAGATGATTGATCAGGAGAAGAGACTCCAAAACCAGTTTCCAGCTCCAGGGCCATCATATAAAGGTTCCTTACCGAAGCTAAACACCAAACAATTGCCTATGAAGATTAGAGTATATGTTTTTTATTTAGGAAGAATTCTAAAGCGTTTTTGCTACACTATGTTCTATGCTAAAGATCGCATGCTACTTCTGATTTATTGAATATAAAATATTGTCTGTCTCTTTGTGTCCTGTCTTTAATTTATATGACGTGTGTCTTGAGGGTTTTTCTTACTCAGCACATCCAGCAGGAAGGAACTGTATGTTTTGAGACGAGCAGTCAATTTGGGAGGGAGTTGATTCTTGGAGCAGATGCTCGCAAAATCTCTGAGAATTGTTAAGTTGCAGGCAGACAGATGTACCTGAAGCTCAACTTCGTAGGTGGTTGATTTTCTCCCTGGTTCTATTTTTACCCCCAAATCTGATGCTAAATGAGCTCGGCGTTGTTCCAAAACTTGACCTACTTTCATCTGAGAGCACAGCTTAAAAATAAAATGTTCTCTGAGGACACTGAGAGCTTCAAACACTGAACTTTGTAGATTTAGAAGGGGAAAAAAAAAAAGAATTGGCTCCATAGCTGGTCTGCACGCAGGTCTGGAATCTTTTTAATGAGTCTGTCACCAGTTAGTGCAGAAATAAATGCAAATAAGCACAATGGAAAATGTTGGGCAGGAAAGAAATGAACCAACTCCCGGTAAAGCTTGTGAGTCTGGGTGACCAGGGTCCAGGTCTTAAATGCCTCGGGCTTCAATTTAAGGTGCCAACGGGCCACACAGCACCACTTGAACCAGTAACTGAGAGAGACTCGTAAAAGTTCAACTTTCGACATCGTAAAAAAGGTCATTACTGCTCCATGAGTTTACCATCATCTTCTGACGTTTAGCTCGATCACAGGGGTTCCCAGGCCCCAAAAAACCTTCTCAAAACCTCGACTAACTGGACGCCTGAACCAGAAAAGGGCAATATAACGGACCTACTCAAGGACTTCAGGATCTCACTATCTTCAAAAACGATGCGAGTCGTTACCTTATTTAAACTCTTTTCTTGCCCTTATTCTTCAGTTACAATATCAACTTTTCTTTTGAGGCAGAGTAAACAACAAACTCAATGTGATTCACTGCACTAAAAAGTAATGTTTTGTTTTTTTAACTACAGGAGATAACAGATGCTTCCTCCACCATTAGTTCATATTTCATCAGTGCATTGCTATCATCGCTTCCATGTGGGGAGTCAGAAAACCATCCAGACGTTTTTTTTTCCGGCCATCCTTCTCACTTCCACCTTTGCCATACGACAAGCTGCAATGATTTGTGATGTCCTGAAGAATTGCTACAAGCATGTAGCGCATTATTTTCATGTCAAAACCCCTAAGTCCGCGGCATGTGTGGACAGATGGAGATCACGTTCTAGTGCTGTTTAGAAAAAAAGAGGAAGGAACTTTCAGACCTGTTTTGTCCATCAAACAACTCACAGCATTTTGGAACAAGCGAAGAGGAAACAGTGTTCCAAGCAGCTGCCCCCCTGTGGGAACCCTACAAAGTCATTAAACACCTTGTAGCAGCCTGTTAGCCATCAGACCAGCGGAGACAAAAAGAGAACGTTCCTCCCCAAGGCCCGACAAGGGGCCCTGTGTATGTGTCAACAAGTTTTTATGTTACCTTTTTTTTTTGCCGCTCGTGTAAGACTCAATCTTGAGATGAAGTCACTCGGGTCACCATGTGCAGGCTGCTCTGTAGAGGAAGTCTAGAGAGGACATGTTCTCCGTTTATTGGATATTTAAAGGGAAACTAATGTGAAAACCCAACTTTTCTGACTGTGAACTCCTCCAGTGTGGAGTTGGAGAGGACGTGCTCAAGGTCAGGAAGTAAATTTAGTAACTTCTACCACCCAGTACCCCCCCCCCCTTAGAGCCAGTTGGGTTCAAACATATTGTTGCACTTTATAATGTTCCATTAGTCATGTTGTGTGCTTCTTATTTAAGTACTTTATACTCTTTCCAAACTTTTCTTTGGGTTTTTCTCGTTTCCGTTCTAATGTGTTCACTCACATGTTTCAAATGTTGAAGTCTTCCTCTCCAAGATGCCTGAGGAAGTCTCTCATCATGCTGATGTTTCGAACTTATTAATTAAAAAAGTTCTCCATCTAAAAGTCCTTGAGGATGGAGACTTTTCGGTTTTGATGACACGCGGTGACAAACCTTAATTACCAATTACAGCAGAATAGGCCTGGTTATACAGAAAAATCTCAAGAAAAGTGTTTTCAGTGGGCGGGGCTTAAGAACATTTTCTAAATATTTAAATGAAAAGAGAGTTTTGTACAAACAGACACCTACTGATGAGTACAATAGAGGTCCAGGATCTATTTAAGACACACTTAAATATACACATTAATTAACCTTTAATGTCACGTTGAGCAACAATAAAATAATGTACTTTAAGTAGAGCATTCCAAATATTGACCTGCTTTCAAACAAATTTGACCAGATTTTGGATATTGTTAGTGCTTAGTCACTGATCCGACGAGAGCCACTCATCACGCCTGATTTAAAATGTTTGGGGGTTTAAACAATGTTGTCTTCAAGGTCTGCCCTCAACTGTTGGGTGAGTTTGTGTTCAAGAATACTAAAAATAAAACATGCTGTGGTTTTCCAATACAGCATTACTAATTTCCGACTCCCTCTGACTTGTATCTGTGATGGCTCTGAATGTTTTCCTGATAAATGGTGTAAAAACGACTACATTTTCCAGATGTAGGCGGACCCCTGGAAAGAAGCACTAAAACTTTCTGTGCAGTAATCCATCATGGCAGATAAGAGCTCCGAGCAGGTGTCTGAGGTTGTTCTGAAGTTAACTTAAATTAAAACAGACAGCTTTTATTCTTCAGATCAATTTGGAGCACTTTTCTCAAGTCGAGAAATGTGCTCCATAAATTGTTACACAATCATCAGTTTGGGTCCATTTTTCAATGCTCATGAGGTCATCTTCGAGTCCTTGGATTCCATGACGACAGAGATCCATCAGTAAACACAGATGACTGCAGGGATGTCAGCAGGCGGGTGAAATCCGCGGTTTGGAGTCCGAGGGGAGGCTATAGCCGCGTCTAACATGCCCTTAAGTCACCCTGGGGAGTGAACCAAAGTGTTTTTATGAGGGAGTGGATCACAGGTGTTGAAACACTACACTGTAGGTTCCCAAGCTATTTAAACGCAAGCATCTGGACAAGCTGTTTATGATTTTGAGGACAATATGAGCACAGAGTCAAAAAATAAATTAAGAAGCTATTAATGAAAATGATGCAACAGATTTCCAGTGAAACATTCCAACATTCTTCCTTCACTCTGACGCAGGAGTGGAAGAAAGTGTTTGATCTGGCCGATTAAATAAAGTATGCCTGAGACTCTCTCACACAGGCATCACGGAGCAGCGGGTCGGATCACTTGAGCACCGTGCTGCGGAGGAAAACTCGGAAAGGTGCTTCCAGCACTCCTTAAAACCACACTCCACATGCCAGGGATTCCTTGAGACCGCACACTCTGCTGCAGCAGATCCTTGATTGATGACTACACTTTGTTAAATGACTTTTTTTTTTTTCTTCATCAAGCCACCGCTCCGTCTTTGAACCTCGTGGAAGTTAATTTTGCTTTGATACGGATGAAGATTAAACGAAGTGTAAGACAGAAATACTTTTCAAAGTTTGTTGGAACAAAGTCAGTCGGAACACGACTTGTGAGCTTTCAAAAAGTTGGAAGGTGCAAAACAATATGCAAATATGATGGACTTTCATTTTAACCCAGATGTGAGATATTCTATGAGATAATGAACGTGCCAAAGAGAGACAAAACAAAAACATGCGATGGTGAGCAATGGTTCCAAATTGGTGCGATTTATCTTGCTTTGTTAGAAGGAAACATGGCTAAAGAATGTTGTTGTTGTTCATGAAACTGCATAATATTTATGCAGGAGGTATTCATTGTGCAGCGCCAAATTTCTCAGATCAAAAACAGTCCTGAATAACATCAAAATCTCTTTTTTTAACAATTGTGTTGCCTCTGGATTAAGGTGAACATCCCTGGCTTTCATAATCACAAATGCAGTGGTGGAGGGCGTTCACTTTGACCCTGAGATAACACAACGGTAAACCCGTTATTGAGTAGAATCTAAAAAGAATTCAACCATGTTTATCTTGATGTATCTTATCATCTTTGTTATCTTGGCTTCCCAGAACACTTTTCCATCGAGTACAGTTTCCGCTTCAGGAAACCTAGCATGAAACAACTGGAAATCTCGTTTTCAACAGCAACAGAAAGATTGTTTGCCATCTGTGTGATGGATCATGAAATGATATCAACAGAGATCACACGAAAAAAAATGAAATAAAGTATACAGACCTTTCATGTGATGTATAAAATAAATAATAGGTCTTGAACCAACAATCAAGATGCTATGACTAGTCCTGGGTCTGCTTTTATATAAATCCACGGACCCTCTTTCAGATCAAAAAAAATTAATAATAAAACATGAAAAAAACATCTCACGTTAATCGGCAATAGCTCTGGACTGGTGACAACAATATATTTGTGTATTTGCATCTATGTATGTTTGATTGTATGCAGACGATGGTGTACTGTATGTGTGTGTCTATTAGAGACTTTGTGTCAATGTGTGAGCATGTTTGTGTTTAACCATTATTTATATGGAACGAGGACCATGAAACAGAAGGTTTGTTTCTAGAGTTTGGGACCATTGATTTAAAGCATGTTTCCTAAGCCCCGGTCTAGGGACCAGAACCGGTCTGTGACACATTTGGTACTGGGCCAAAACAGAAAGAAAAAAAATACATCTATAATTCCAGTACTTTTGATTATTACTGTCTGAAGGGTGGTTTTTTAAAAACAAATAAAGTATTATCTATGAAATAACATTAGTCTGTGACTCTTGGAGTCCCCTGACGTTAGTTTAAGTCAAGTTTACTCAAAAGATAATTCCGAAAACTAGTGAAAATACTCCTGTTTTTATCTGCTTCCTGAATAAAATATTCACATTAAACCTGTCGCTGGTGTTAAAGATAACTAAACCCCTAATTTAGAAGAGAAAACCACCTTAAATATTAAAAGTCTGCTTTTGTCAAAATCATCACCATGTAGTAATGTGCTGCAAAAGACAAAAGTTGCAGATTATCGGGTCCACAAAAAAGTGAAACGACAACTGTTCTTTATTATTCTCTAGGCCTCTTGCAAGATGTTATTAACTATCGGTTAACAGGTGGTTTAATAACGGTGAGAAACTCCATGTTCCATGTTTTCAGCCTCCAGCAGGGGGCCGAAAGGAAAACGGCTTGTCCTCCCAGTGGGGGGGGGGGGGTGCGTCTGCCTCTGATATAGACATTGTCATTAAACGGCTTCTCTCTGGCCTCCATCACGCCGACAGTAAGGACACAACCCTTGAGCTGTGACAGCGGCCATAACTCTCCGCCGAGGCCCCCGACAGGCTGTCTCAGGACTCCACGCAGGTGCCCCCCCGTGTCTGCCTGAGGGACCGGGGCCCTCTAAACGGCTCTCGTCCATCTCCTCTCAAGTCCACTCTTGAGTCGCCCTCCATCTTCGTAAAAGGCTCCGCAGCCATGACGGGGCTTAGCAGACGCCGCCGCGCTCCGTCATTAGTGAGAGGGTTTGTGGAGGGCTGACGCGGTATTAGATGTCACGTCTGACAACAAGTAAAAAACAGATGTATGTGACTGAGAGCGAGGAAAAGATCAAAGAGACGAGTGATTTTCTTTAACTCTTCTGGAGTAAATAAAGATGCGGAGAAGTGGGACTGAATGGTTGGTGTTGGATTTCTTACAGGAAACAGACGAGCAAAAGAGTGCGTTCTTAGGAGGAGGAGGAAGTAGATCCGTCACGTTTTATATACACATAACACTTTTCTTACAAACATGTATTCTTCACAGAGCAAAATAGTTCATTTGTATAAAGTATAAAAGCCTCTACCGCTTGGACTTCCATTCAAAAGTTCCACAAAGCATACATTTTAATTTTAAACGATTAACAATTGTTGAGCACAACTTTCTTTATTGAAACAATACAATGAATTAAGTATGAATAATTATTCTGTTCAGTGAAATGTAATACTTGGTCACTTTGGATTTTTGGAAGAAATTGTGTCAAAAATATAATGCTCACATTTACCTAAATCCAACATTCCTCAAATAAGATAAGTTTAATCATTGCTGTAATCGTCCAGTTGTGTCTCAAGCTGCAGATGTTGGATTAAGACGGTCCAGAAAAGAAAATCCAGCCCTAAAATGAAGAAGCTCAGCAGACACTGACACATTTAGGGCTGATTTTACTGTAACCACAGTTGAAAGGTCTTCCTTTGACTGTGATGTGGTGACGTAATTATGGTGTAATAAAGTATATAGTTACACTGTTTAGTGTTTTTTGGGAGGCTTTAACAATTTTATTTGATTTGTAATACTGACAAATTTTTAGACGTTCCTTGCTCACAGATTTCCATCTGGATGAAAAAATAAATAAAAGGTGATGTAATGGACTTTCACAACAACGGGAATTTTATTATTGCGTCGAGACATTTCTCTTTCTTTAACAGAATCCACAACAGTTAATCATTGGGAGCTTAATTTGTTCATTTTGTTTTAGTGATTTACTTGACTTGTCTGGGAACAGATCAGTGAACTGTGGCAACACACACAAGGTTTTGTTGATGATTGTGCGGCGCTGACATAATTTGGTTTGGAAGCTGTGATTATCTGAAGATGGATCGAGTGGAAAGATCAGGCGAGTCCGCACGTGACAAAGAAGCCGAGGAGAAATTTTCACTTAAAAAATGCTGTTGGTGTTTCTGCAAAACTGAAGCTTCTTTTACACTTTTTTCTATGAATTCACAAAAACAATATTCATCCGTATGCTTCTATACTGAATGTCAACAAACTAATAGCACATTATATTAAGTACGTATTTAGTAGTGACGGTCTGATGAAGCTTCATGAAGCAGTGTCATGTTGTTTAGAGGGCAGTAGGTGGCGCCCTCAGTTTAAAAATGATGTGATGTTTCATTAGAAAAGTTGGTGAAAACAAAGTGCAGAGACCGCCATCTAGTGGACTCTGTTTGATGAAGCTTCACGAAGCAATTTCATTATTTTCAATCACAGTATTTAGTAGGTACTACATTAGATCACTACCTTTTTTTTTAACCAGGGACCAGTATTATGTCGGCATTATATTACATTATATTACATTATATTACATTACAAACAGTAAAAAGAAATCGTACAGATTCAGTGTTTCACTCATTTTTACTAGTTTACATTTTTTATTATTTTACTAAACTTGACTTAAACGAGTGTCTTGGAGTGCCAAGAGCCACAAGCTAATTTTACTTCTTTTAATTATTTTTTTTCAAAACAAAATACAAATTAGACAATAATAATACATAAAACATAAATAATACAAACAGTTTTTTCTTTCTTCCCAGCCTGGTAACAAAGGCCTCATCGACTGGTGATTATTTAAAATATAAAGGGATTGTTTCCTGAGTAATCTGAGTATTTTTAAGAGTTACAGACAAAAACCAATAGTCTGGGATCTTTCGCCACAAACGAGATTAAACTAATGCATTTTCTTTTTTAACAATTTCTCATGTCGAGTCTTCAATACAAGGACGTTACAGACGAGCAGTATGAAGGTATTTGGATGATTTTAAGTGTCTTTTTGGACAAAGATGAAGACGAAGACAACTGAGCTCCAGTTGCTACATTAAAATGAACAAACATTTTTGTCTGTACTGTAAAAAGGAAGAGATTACTCTGAAAATAATCCCAACCCTTAGTCGACATGAGGTGAGTAGAAAATGAGTGAAATTTGATTTTGGGCTGAACTATCGCTTTAAGGGAAATATTCAAGTTGTTTTTTATTGGGTTAAAATCCAACACCGGTGTGAATTCCCACATATAGACAGGAAGCCATCATTTATTACAGCCAAAATGTCACTTCTATAAATATTCCGAGCTGAAGCTGTGTCTCTGCCAGGAACCGTTTGTCAACTTTGACCCTAAAGTTAATTCAATCCTGTTTCTGACACTTTACAATCCGGGGGGAACGCTGCACCTGGATTTCCCAAATTTACCGATGACACTTGTATGCAGGCCTGATAGACATGTTGTTACATTTGTTGGGAATAGATCCGCTCAGCTCCTTGTGCGGAGGTATCCCACAGGTCTGCAGGGGTCAATCACAGGTCACCGTACAATAACGCAGGACAGATGCTGTGTCAGCATTTAAGAGGCCTGAGAAACAAAAGATACCTGGTTTTATTTTGGAGTCATGTTGTTGAATCGAAATTGAGCTTAAACCTCGTCATCACTGAGCTGTACTGAGGGTCACAGGACAACAGACCGACCACTTATTATTTGAAATAAGAATAAAGCAACAGGAAGTAGAAGTAGAAATGCTATGACAAGTTCTTGACACAAAACATACCTTCAGGTTCTTCTTCTTCTTTCTCCCGCAGAGCTCGACTTCCTGACGTCTTGTGGATGATGTAGTGCAATCCAACTCCACTGACCTCCACTGGCACAATCGCCACAGGGATTGTCTGTTTTGAGTTTGCAGGGCCCACAGAGGGAGGTCATGTCCCAGTGATTCGAGTGTAGGTTTACAAATAAACACCTCATTAAGCGGCGCTCATTTACTCTGATTTGCTTGGATTGCAACACGATTGTGTTCCGACTTTCTGGCTCGGGAATGATTTGTTTTGGTTGCTGGAATGAATAAATTGGGAAAACGTACACGACCAATCAGCAGATTCACCGTGAAATATTGTGATAACAAACCGAGGTTTTGATGTATTGATTTTTAACGACATTCATTCGTGTTGCCAATTAAAACAATCTAGGTAAATGCAGCGTCGACGGAGACTGAGGTAGGTGAGAAAACATTCAAATGAATTAAACCTTCTGTTACTTTAATGAGGTTTGCTGTGTTTGAAGTCAGAGAAACTTCACGGCCTCTTGAAATAAATGATTTGCTTCTGTTGATTAATATCAAATGTTCATTAATCACAATTGATTTTAGGTTATGCCACATCGAGAACTGAAGGTCCAACTAAGATTTGTGACAAAGGATAATGGCAGAGTCCAACTCTTACTGGAGGTGAATTCAACTTGTATAACTGTCATGATGACAGTCATACTGAACTTGTAGTCTATAGTTACAGGTTCAAAACCCCACACTGACACATGATACCCTGATGGATACAATCCAACACCTTTTCCAAATCTACTAAACACATGTGGAGTGATTGAAGATGCTATTACAGATAAAGATTTGGTCCACTGTTCCTAAAAAAATGATGACGTAAATAATGATGCTTTTTACTATTGAAACACGTATGTATTGTGAGCTTAATGTAAGGCTTATAGTCTGGCTAAGGGTTGGGCTAAAGCTACTGAATAACTTTTCTTGATATAGTCAGTTATAGTCTAGAAAATTCAAGTCTAACTTATCGTACTGGTGACCCAGCTCACGTTTAGGTAAGGTTGGTGCTAATGCTAATATTTATTATGAAGCAATTGTTTTGCTGAAGCTAATATCGGGAACCAAAGTACATTTTTTTGTGAGGCTAAAGTATTAAACCAATATTATTTTAATGCACAAACGAATGCTTATTTCTCTAAGGTTATTGTTGTAAAACCTTTCTACCATCTCAACACTTTAATGGCTTTTAAAAGGCGTGAGGTTTTACTCTGACCCCTTTAGGGACACGTATGTAAGCATGTTAACAACCTAGATCATGACCCCAGAGTAAGAGGTCAAGAAGAAAAAAAAAAGTTTCTTAAAACTATTAAAGCACCTTGGCTTCAATATTATTGACCACAGCCAAATAAATGCAAACATTGTTTTAAGATTTAAATGTGATACAGTTTTAATCACAAATGGCGTCATCTCCTGTACAAACATCAATTTGAGTATTTCATCAGCACAAAGACAACACCAGCCATTTACGATATATATCTGCCTTGACTTTATTAATGCACTGTACAGTATTTCATTTCCAAAGAAACTTTTGTACTACAGGACAATAATGGCTGCCATTTACTACAAAAAGTCGCATAAATAATTTAAATGTGTAAAATAAAAATAAATATGCAGTTCAATATTCATAAGTCCTTCCTCGTGTGTCCTCCCTTTTTTTCCCCTCTCGAGGGGATTCGAGTGCTAAGCTTTGAAATGTCCCATCACTGCAGCTCTTCACATGAAAAACACTTTTTCTAGTTGCTGCTTCCTCGTTCCACTCATGAGCGGTGGCTCTACTCCAAGTCTCAACCCGGAGCACCATCTGTGATCTGATTCTGTCAGTCATAAACCATAGCGGGAAAGAAACTTGATTGGGATATGGAGAGCTTCTGGCTCAGCTCACTTTTGTAGATAAATCGGGAAGCAGTGTGAAGGAAAATATGCTGGACAGCCAACGAATATGGCTGCTTTAGATTTAGTTGCTGCACCTACATGGTAACCAACTGAGCTATTTACAGAAGACGTATAGAAAGGAGTGTAGGTGTCCCGGAAGCCTGTGGGCCAGATCCACAGCAGATCCACAGTCGCTGCTCTACTTGGCCCATCAAGAAAAAGAATTCTGGTTGTGGGTGTTCTGGTGAAGAATCCCGCCCGAGGTACTGCACAACAAATGCTCCGAAGCCTCCTACACACATGTGATTCTGACAAACAGGAACCGGAGAGAGGAAAGGAAATGACTTTTTATGACTCAAATGGTAGCGCAGTACTTATTTAGTAATTACGAGGAGTCGCAGGAATGCCCTGTGCCCCCGACGTTCACTCGGACCAATTTGTCTCCAGGAGCGCTTCCAACATCTACAGGCCCGGCGGAGGTGAGGTGCCGACACGCTCCGCCGCTTCGGCCCGAGCGCTGGGAGGCGTCTAGGAATCCTGGAGATCCTACTGTGTAGCTCTTCATCCGCTGGATGTTTGCACAGATGTGTTTCTGAACCTCTGGGATGTTTTCTCGTAATGCTTGAATTGCGTTTTATGACAGATTAGAAACCCAGAAAAGTTTTTGCTGTGTGAGTAAGTGAATGATTTTTGGCTTTGATGTCATGCATATGAGCCCCTACATTGGCGACGTATGGCTTTAAGACGGACTTCAAATCAGAGCGAACAATAGCTTATCTGTACATTTTTTCCTCACACATTCCCTCATGGGAGGTACGTGTGATTTATTCGCTTTGGTCTTTTCCTAGATATCGGGGGAAGATACATTAGAATGAATTCCCAATCAACGGCGTGTTGTTGTCCTTGGTCCGGTCTTGAGGTAAGCGCTTCTTGCTGCGCTGGGCCTTCGGCGGCTCCTTCGGTTCCGACTGGTTGTGGTGGGGCCTGAAGCGCTTGCACTTGCAGGACGTCACCACGCGGATTTTGTAAGTCCGGGTGTTGCCGGTGGGACACTGGAGCTGGACCCGACGGGTCCGAGAGTGCGCCGGTATGCAGCGGTAGTCGGACGCGCTGCTTCTCCACCACTTCCCTCGCACGATCTGATTGGGCATCAGGTGAGCGGGCAGGCACTGGCCCGAGCACACCAGCTCCTTCACGGGCTTCGCGCTCCGGCAGGAGCCGTCGGTGATGTAGCGCGTCGATCGGAGCTCCCGGCAGCTGAGCTCCGAGGCACCTGCGTGGACGAGAAGGAAACGTTCAGTCTGGACTCGGCCCAACACAAACACTTGGAACAGGTTTCAACGTGGCAGCGATCATTTTTTCTTAGTCTCAACCCGCCAACATAAACTTGCTGATTGTGTTATTTGTTAAACGACTGAACGGTAGAAAACATTAACTGGATTAAAATTGCACCAGAGGGGGGCGACGCATTTTCATTTGAGTTCTTAAACATCGCCGTAAAAACTGCAGTACATTTACAACATTCCATAAACTTCACTTTCATACCAAACCCGGAGATCGACGGCGGTGAGATCAGAGTTTGATTCATGGTGCGATCATTAAGCGGACGGCGGGCTTGACAAAATAAAAGCAGCTGGCAGCAATCAGCTGATAGCAAACCCAGATCCTCGAGCCATTTAACAGCTCAATCAAACCTAATGGAGAGCCGCAGGACAGAACTGGCATACTCGCCTCGGCCTCCGGGAAAACGTATGTTCCGATAGACTACTTGACGGCAGCCCTACCGTTTGGACCACGTTGGACATCTGCCAGTCTGACTCGAGACGACGCACACAGAGCCCGGGATCGTATGTTTCGGCTGTTTTACAGGCGTATGCACGAGTTATTGTGCCGCAGTTTTTGTTTAACAAGCACGGTGCAGGAAAGGTCAAAAGGAACTGACGGTTTAGAAACGATACACGTACAGAGGGATCTGTTTTCCTACGGCTCATTCTTCACAAATAAAGACCTGGACAAAGGATTTATGTGTGAGGACTTCCTCTATTTCCTTTTCGCCGTGAACCTGATCTGCTGTTTTTCTGCAACATCTGAACAGAGGTAGCAAACAAAGACTGGAGAATACAGAGCGGCAGTTTTCAACAATGGTCAAAGAGTCGGGTCATCTTGTCTGCGGAAAACCATTTGGCGTTTTTTTTTTTTGTCCCCTTGTGATAACTGAGTAACGAAGTAACAAATAACAATCCAATGGATGAGCTGGAATAAAGAGGTAGATTATGATATTATGACTGGATGCACCTGTTGTTTGTGGCCTTTTGACTCCTTGACATTTAAGTTTGATGTTGAACTCTAAATTCAACCTGGGCAAACAGTGGCCTGTGGGCCAGATGTCGCCTTTTCAATGTAGAAATGTGGCCCTCGTGAGGTCAGAGTGAAAACTATGAGACTTCTACTTTGGAAATGTTTCACTTTGCCCACTAACTTAATTGTTTTGTATGTATTTTTTAACCATTTTTACCATCTGAACTTATCTGTAACTTGTTACAGTCCTTTGTTTTAAGACATTTTTGCTCAATTTCTATTTGTCCTTGTTGAGAATATGTATTGTCCCATATAAGATAATATAAAGAAACTTTGGAATAAATGTTTTTGAAGTGATATGTGTAACCATAATCAAATAATATGTTTAGCTTCATTTGTCATTTGGCCATTATATTAAGGATATTTGTCTTGGTGCCTTCTTTCTCTTGGCTTTATTACGACAGTCACAGATTGTTAAGCTTTGGGGTTGGATTAGAACCAGGTGTATGTGATGTAAAAATTACTTTTCACTCCAGCAAGGATATAGATATTTATTATAATGGTCACACTATACTTAAAAGATACTTAAAGACATTCTGAAGACGTGAGAATGGTGAAGGATAAAAGATGTATAAAAAAAGGATGGCGTTAACACCCGAGTACAGAAGTGAAGGAGAAAACCCTTGAGCTCAGTGATCCGCAGCACAACCCCTGCTGGTGAGAACCACAGAAGGATTATATCATACCCGGATCACAGATAGTCTAGGGTTATAGGTCGAGCACTGATCACCCACTGGTTCAAATTTTAGCCTGGATTATGATAGAGACACACGTGTGATTCATTGGGGCTAAAAGGAAGATTGAATCCGCAACCTTCTCTGAGCTAATGTGAAGTGGATTAAAGTCTTTATTAGGTTTTGTTTAATAAGGAAATGCTGTGTTGTAATTATTTAAGTATGACCAAGTGAGTTCAAACAGAAGCTATGATTCTATTGAAACATATAAAAAATACATAGAACTGTTGATATAATAATTTGTTATATGTATTTATTGCAACATAACGCTAGGGCAAACGGTCAGCTATTCTGTTGTGTGACTCCGCTCAGAAAACAGACCAAAGCCTTTTCCATGACCCCGTCCGGAGTCACCCCAGGACAAGACGGATGAAAGAGGTAATCCTGTGGATTATTATTTTAGTGAGTACGGATTTGTTGTCCCATTCTTAGAGGCTACTTAGCCAAATAATTGTGTTGTTGTCGTTGAGCATGTGATTCTGAAGGCCGACGGCTCGAGTGCTAAAAACCACAACAAATAGAAATCAATCACACTATTAGAGGTCAGTTTAGGAATTTGCTCTTTTCCCTAAATTGAATCTTTGATCACAAATCGGAGCCACAGTGATTGAATCAAGGCGAAGGGGTGAGAACAGAAACCGTTTGACTTCATGAAAGGGAACATTTCTCTTGGATGAAATCACAGAAAATAAAACTTCTGAGGTAGTTCTATCGTATAAACAGTAGATGTTTGAATCTCTCTTAAAATAACAGTTTAGATGGTAATAAAACAACAATTATTTCATCATCGCAATAATGAGCATCAATTAAACATGCTGTATATTACATTTACTGGGCATTTGTTTTTAATGAGAAAAGTGACCAGTGTATCTACGTTGCATTTGATTTTTACATTTACAGAAAAACCATAACAATGCATGCAAGCGTGCGTGTGACAGCGCAGAGAAGTTTCTAAACTCCTGACCACAGCTTAAGGAAAGAATTTCACACTCAAGCTTTAAAAAACGTATCATAAGTGCAAAATATCTTTTTCAATAACGACTATTCAGATATGGCTTCTTTTTTTTTCTTCAAGTGACCGAAAAGATAAAGTGCTACAATGATAAACAGTTGAATGAGGAAAAACCGGTGTTAGAATTACTGGTTGTATTTTATTATTTTATTTAATGTTTGCCTTTTTATGGAATATGGAAATATCTATGAATCAACCATAACAAATAAATCATCAATACTGCTTTCAATCACATATTGACACTACATTTCTTCAGGAATTGCAGCCTAAATATCCAAAAGAAAATATAGAACAGATAAATATATTGAATTCGCTTAATATCTAAATTAAAATAAGTTTTTTATTTTTTTTATTTCTTAAATTAAGTCAGAGAGTTGTAATAAGTCAATATATATTTGAACACTTACTGTAAGAGACGGTGTTTGTATTTCTTCCTCCATTCTTCGCTCGGTTATTGACCGTGTTATTGTTGCTTTTGTTGTTGTTGTTGTTTTGGTTGCTGTTGCTGTTGCTGTTGCTGTTGCTGTTGCTGTTACTGTTACTGTTACTGTTGCTGTTGCTGTTGCTGTTGGATTCTTGAAGCATCTCTTCGTGTGGAGCTCGACTGTTCCCCCGGTATTCCGGTAAAATCTCGGTGCCATCGTTCTTCAGTACCTTCCATCCCCTGGCACTGGAGCAACATCCCTGGAGGAGCAGCAGCAGCAGCGCGGAGCTGTAGACGAGCTGAGCCGGAGACACCTGCATGATGGCCGGGCAGAGAAGAGCGCACAGACGGAGGAGAGACGGAGGCGGTGATGCGTTCAGGGTCCAGGCTCCGACTGGGACTGGGGCTTTATAAAGCCGGCGTTTCGTCAAAGTCGAACAATTAGGCTCTTACTCAAAGTGGGAGGAGTTGAACCTGCTCTCGAGATTCATTGAGAAACGAGAAGGTGGGTGTTTGGTTCAGGACAGGATTAACTCTTTCATGACACACCTGTCGTCCTACTTTTGTCATTTACGCACAAAAATCTGTTTCTTCCTCTCTTAGATTTATGGTCATCAGCATGAACAGCTCCAGTGACTCTGGGACCCTGGGCAGAAACCACTCCGGGCCCCAGTCTTAAAGGTTAGTTCACCCAAAATTAAAACTTTTTCTACTCATTTTATACTCACTCTCATGTCGATGAGGGGTTGATGTTATTTTTTAGAGAAATCCATTCATTTTTAAAATCTAAATTGTATGTCCATTTTAAAGTAGTCATCTTCATCTTCATTAAAATAACACAATTAAAAACATCCAAATATCTCCACGGTGCTCAGACTCCACAACAAGAACACACCAAGATAATTATTTAACTGCACCTTTCTTGTTATTTTTGTAAATATGATTGTGTATATATAATATAGTGCAGATTTATTTTCTATTCTATTTAGATTTTCTTTTCCTTTTATTATTTTATTTCTGGGTGTTTTATTTTTTTTTGGTATATTGCTCTTGCTGTTGTTAAACCGAATTTCCCCTCGCGGGACAAATAAAGGTTTCTGATTCTGAATAGACTGAACACACTTCCTGTTTGTGTAGCACGTTATGGAGGTTTCAATACTAGATTGATCTTGCAGATGAGCATCATGGAGGTATATGAATGTTTTTATTGTTGTCTTTATAGACAGAGTTGAACCTGAGCTCCAGTGGCTACATTAAAATGAACAAACGTTTTTGTCTATAACTCTGATTAAGATTAAATTAAGATTACTCTGAAAATAATCCGAACCATTTGTCGACATGAGGGCGAGGAGAAAATGAGTGAAGTTTAAGTTTAGCAAATTACATCTTGTACACACATGGCATGAATGTGTAGCTCACGTCTGTCACGTCTTCAACCTTATAGTTTGTCTTCGACCCAAAACACCAATTCAGTAGAATTACTTGTTGCCGTGATATCTTTTGAGTCGTGGCTCTGCAGCTGCACCGCTAAACAAAAAAACCAACATCCTTGTCCGGCTTGTCCAGTTCCCCTTTAAGTCATGTCATTATTAGCTTTTTTTCCATAAAAAAAAAATTTAATTAAATTAATTTGTTTTTACATCTCAATAATTTATAGAAGGAATGTAAGAGTTTTCCAGCTGATTTGGTAAATTATAAATACTCTTTGTTTTCACTTTCAGAATGAGAATCAGAAACTTTAATTACCAGTGTTGTAAACACAAAATAGGATTTTGTTGTGGTGTCAGTACAGAATAAAAGAAAGAAATCAGAAATCAAATTACACACAAAATGAACAGTAGAAAAACATAACCAAGAACCAAGGCATCCCTTCTCAGTTGCAGTTATATATATAAGTTGTTGACGGACCGATGATAAACAATTTGTCATCTTCCCTTCCCCATTCCAGAGAATAAAAGCATCATCTTCTTCTGGTGAGTTCAGCACTTTTTACTGAACAAACTCAAGGTACTTTTTCCGTGATTAATCTTTGAGGAAATCTTGGCAGTAAAAAAAAAGTTACTTTCTCATCCCGAGTCTCAATACAACGGCTCACATTACTTTGCATAATTAGAACTCTCTTTTGAGCCAAAGCATTCATCTTCTAGCTCTTTTATGTCATTCGGCGACATCGTCCAAACCCTCCGCTTGTAGTTGAAATCCACCAGAGATGCAATTTGCTAAGATGTTTAAGCTCCATATGATCATTGCCTAACCAATCCTGTTTTAAATTACTTCAGATGAACTGGGAATCGAGCGTTGACTCACCACTCCATCCTTTCTGGCGACTCTCAGGCCTGAGTGATGAGTGCTGACAAATGGACGCTCTTTCTTTCAAACACTGCCCTCTTGAGGAGGAATAAACAAGTCTTGCAAAAGCAGGAGGGAGTTTTTTTTTTGTGTGCCCGCGCCAAACTTGGCTTCTTAAATTAGATGTAAAAATACAACCGGGACTATCTCATTTCACATCCACTCATTACAAGCTCTTCCATAATGACACGGTCGTGTCAGTGTTTGTCAAGCGGGTCGTCCATCATCCATCATGGCAGATAACATTGAATTAAAGTAATGATACTGTGAGATAATTCTCTAAGGTTAACCAGTAAACAGCGTTTGGCTTCTTTTCTTGCCTCCGTGTGACGAGAAGGGCCAGACGTCTGGTTCCCGGCAGACATTTTCGCTCAGGTCGCTGACTGGGAAGTGCAAAACAAAATTCTTGAAAGTAATTTACAAGCTCTGAGATAAGAGTTTGTCGGTGTGTTGGACCAGTGCTCAATTTAAGCGATATCAAGAAAGATAATACAACTCAAGCCGTCTGGAGCCCCGTCTTCATCCAGGCATCATCCTGCTGCTCGCTGTAGGATCAGCAGCTTAAGCATAGACCCGGGAATTCTCCTAAGAAATGGCTACTTCTCAAGAATGTAACATGGATCATGAGAGAGAATCAGATACTCGGTCTCAACGAAGCTGCAGTGTAAGAAACTTAATACATTTGAAAACCAAAGTCTAAGACTTTAGGAACAACCTTTTCCTCTAGACTTCCCTGCGATATTTTTCAATTCGAATTTTACACTTTTTCATTGGAAAAACAAAAAGAGAATGTTAGGAAAGTCTTGTCCTGGTTCCTGTCTTTGCACTCACAATTGTTTTTAAAACATACAAGCAGAAAGTTTTTCACTTTCAGTGAGAATTAGAAACTTTTATTACCAGTGTTGTAAACACAAAATAGGATTTGTTGTGGTCTCAGTACAGAATAAAAGAATAAAAATCAAATTACACACAAAATAAACAGTAGAAAAATATTTGTAAAACATACAAGCAGAAAATGATCAAACCAAAACATGCTTTCATTACTTAAATCAAACAGTTTGGACTTTTGAAAAAGACGTTCAAGGAAATCAGGACAATTCAGCCTGACCGGAAACTTCTAATTTGAAGTTGACTAATAACACAAATCAGATTAACGTGAGTTAAGTAGGAACAGGAACGATGATTGTTCAGAACCAGATAGAAGGTCTCTCCGGGGAGAAGGATGACATGGAACACAAGATGAAAGCTAGAAAAGATCAAACAAGTGGTTTGACAAACAGGATTAAGGATTAATGGTATATAAGTATCTTTATTGCTGTAGCTCATGAAACTTCTCTTTCATGTTATATTAGTTCTATGAAACTGATGATTCAATGATAATTCTATAGGTTATGTCTGCTGACATTGGAACAAGAGGAAACTCAAAATATTGACACATAATAAAAACAACTTCCTGAATCTCACTGAAATGTTTCTTTTTATTTTTTTTTGTTAAATGTTTGATACAAAAAACACAAAACATTGAAACAAATTAATCTTGACCATCTTGAACTAAAATTATTTTAAGGCAGATCGTGAAGAACAAATACAACTTAAGTCATTCCTATTTTTAACTAGAGACTGTAGATTTAGTTTATGATATTAAGTTTAATTTACTTATATTTATTTGGCCCTCGTGATTTAAGAGAGAAACTAAAAATGTGATTATAATAAAAATGTTGATTACAAATATTTAAAAACCCTGTTATGTCTCTAAATGTTTTTGTTTTTGTTGACATTTCTTTAATATCCACCACAAATATAGAACATCCCCCCCATATCATTATGATAATACATATGAAAATACTTTTATTAAAATGTATGTAAAACATAAAATATATATTATTTGAATCCATTCTTATCCTTTTTAGCTCATGTAAGAAATTATTAAATATGGGTTGTTGAGCCTTAAAATAATCTGTTATTTTTTGTGGGTTACAATGGTCTTAATGTTACATATCAGACAATGGCAAGAATGTATTTATTCTGATTAGACTTTTTGACTTGTTTTTGGTGGAAGTGACTTGAATTTCAATTGTAAAACTAGTACAATGACTCACTGCATCATTTTCTGCACATGAGACGCTTTAGCAGTTTGTTTATTGACTGGAAACACTGTTTTTGCTCATTCAATAAAAGTTACACTCTAACATCCTCTGCAGTGCCGCAGGCTCGCAATCTGGCGAGCATCTGATTGTTATTTGGGCTTCGTTGAGCTGCTATCAAGACAAAAAAAAAAACAACACTGCGCCGGAGCCCGAGGGCGCTATAAAGAAACCCGAGGACGCCTAAATTGAAACGGTGACTGACGTGCGTTGCTATGTTGACGCGAAGGCTGTAATCAGAGGAGGTTTTGTGTTGCCTGACAGAAAAAAAACTGGCAGTAAGTACGTACTTTGGGGTTACACACAATAGGAGGACGCAACCGTCAGCTGTGGTTACTTGAAAAACGTCTCTGCTCGTGAAAGGGAAATCACCCTCAGCGTCAGAAGTTATACAAGCTTGTCAACGCTTCGGAAGACAAACAGTTTTTGGTTTAAACTAAAGAATCCGAGGATCCAGGAAAGGTCAACCATCGGTGCTAACTGACATCAACCTGTCACCTTCACACCCTAAATTGTATCCAGATCATGTTCCTCATCCAGTTGTGGCGAGTCTGCATCGTAGATGATGTCATCATGTGGTTCTACCTGCCTGAGAACAAAGACTCTGAGAAGAACTGCTACAACCAACATTACCTTCAGTCCAAGAAGGTTTTGTATCTTAAGCTCCTGAAGAGCGATCATGAAAGCAGGAGGAGGTAAATAAAATCCACTTACTAACCTGGAAGGAATGGAAAAGTAGCCAGAAGGAAAAGTTGTCTATTTTTACAACACGACTTTTGCCCGAGATAAACACAAGCAGCTGATGCTACACAGTGAGGTGAGAATGTTCCTCAGATGACAGCCGCTCCTTTAAACTTGAGAAAAGTCTTCACCGAGGATGACTTTAGTGGTCGATCCTTAAGCAACTCTAGTCTAAGACGTGTGTGATGTGAGATTTGATGTTAGTGGAGTGACACTAATGACATCTCCTTCACATTTAAGTGACGTTACCAAGTTCTGTTAGACACAACAGTTCGGGCGACATGGAAGGGATTTCTCTTTCTGTGAAGAAAGTTTTTTTGTGGATACCACAAAGACAGCAAGAGCGAGGTTGGAGCTCAACATGGCGGTGGCTACGTTTGGAAAGAGGGATGACTTCGACTTTGACGTAACCGAAGAAGGATTCGAAGCCTATTTAGAAAGGTTAGAACTATTCTTTGTGGCAAATGGACTGGATTAAGGTTGATGAAAGGTTCGACAGCCGTATTTCTGACGATAGTGGGTAAAAAGAACCACACATCTTCTTGGTGCACCGATGAAGACGACAAAGAAGAAGGTGTCGGAGTTACTTGACTGTCCCGAAGACAAACTTCATTGCTGAGAGATACAAGTTTAACTCAAGAAACCAAAGAGAAGATGAGTCCATAAGTGAGTACATGGCAACTTTGAGGAAGTTGGCTGCAACATTCATGGGACATTCTTGGAGGATGCGCTCAGAGACAGATTTGCATGTGGAGTGAAAAGTGCAGAATTACATGATGTTGTCTGCGGCCCACATGAAAGATCTCCCACTGTCAGCAGCTCATGTGGTCTCGCCCATGAGGTGACCAAACAAAAGGCACAGCAGTGGTCACAGAAGTCATTTAAAGCAAATACCATTGCAAAAGGAATTTCTCAAAACAAAGAAATGTTTCTAAAGCCATGTTACAGACACAACGGAAAAGGACGTAAACCTGAGGACTGTCGCTTAAAAGAAGTGGAGTGCTATGTCTGTAAAAATAAAGGTCATATTGCCAAGGTCTGCCGCGCATGAACGTAGGGAAGGAAAGAAGTGACTAGCGTGTGGAATAAACGTCTGGATGCTACAGCCAATGTGGAATACAGTATAAATCGGGTGAAAAGGAGTCGGGAAGAACAACATGGGATTCAGTTCTGGACATGTCACCATCACAACTTGTTCTGGACTCTTTTGGACAGCAAGTCATGCAGAGGGAGTTGAAAATAAAGAAATAACTGCTGTAAAATAATTGAAAGCAGGTAGTATTGCAGACGTGGAACTATTTACTGGTGACAGTGAATCCGGCAATGTGAAGCGGTCTTGTGTCTATTTGAGGGTAAATGAAAGATGTTTATCTGAAATACTGTATGAAAGAAGGTTTAAAAATAAAATAAAACATACAGTATGGAGACCCTCCTTTTAAAAGGGAAAATAACAGTCTCTGTGAAGTATAACAGTCAAAATTACACACTGGATCTGTTAGTAGTTAAGGGTAACGGTCCAGCATTGATGGGTACCGACTGGATTAGGAAGATAAACTTAGACTGGTCTTCAGTGAAGTCGAAGTTGGGGATGTATCATCATCATTGTGTGACAGATATGCACAGGTGTTTCAGCCGAGCCTGAGGAAAGTAACCAGTATCAAAGCAAAACTTCATGTGGTATCTGATGCGGTTCCTAAATTCAGCAGACCACGTTCTGTTCCTTATGCTCTAAGAGATGCTGCTGAAGCTCAGTTGAACAAACTTGAATCAGATGGAGTCCTCACCCCCTTTGAAGTTCAGCGAGGGGGGAGCCCCGACTGTTAATGTTCTGAAAGTGGATAAACTGTAATAATATGCGGGGATTATAAGGTATCTATTAACCCGTGGTTAAAGGTTGATCAATACCTCATTCCTAAACCACAAGATCTGTTCACGAAGCTATTAAAGGGTGAAAGATTTACAAAAGTTGACTTGTCACAAGCATATCAACAAGTTGAGTTAGAAGAGGAGTTTAACTGAATATTAACACACAAACCATTATACCAGGTTAACAGACTCATTGTACAGCAAGTGCTGCTGCCATTTTTCAAAAATGAATGGATCAGATTCTCCGGGGCATTGATGGTTTAATATGTTACCTGGATTATATTTTGGTTACTGGTCAGAACTCGGAACAACACATGAAAAACTTGGATGGAGTTTTAAGGAGACTTGAAGATCACAACAAGAGTAAACAAAGACAAATGTTTCTTATTTGGGACAAAGAGAACGATGCCGATGGGAAAATTGATGCTCTTGCCTGAAAAATGTGATGCTATTGCCAAAGCAACAGTTCCAAGTTGAAGTCATTTCTATCGCTTCTGAGTTACTATGGGGAGTTTGTTCAAAATCTGTCAACACTCATTGCTCCAATGACAGTGCTATTGCAAAAAGATGCAAAATTGGAGTGGCCTGAGAGTTGTCAGAAAGCATTTGATGACGCGAAAAGAAATCTTATTTTAGACAAAGTGCTGGTACATTATGACCCAGACCTGCCCCTCATACTTGCATGTGATGCATCGCCTGTAGGTGTAGATGCAGTGATATCACACAAAATGCAAAGTGGGATTAGCTTTTGCTTCAAGGAAGCTCGCTAAGGCTGAAAGAAACTATTCTCAGGTCGAGAAAGAGGCCTTAGCACTGGTAGTGGGAGTGATGAAATTCAACAAGTAATTATTCGGAAGGAGATTCACACTGATAACTGATCACAAATCACTGTTGAAGATTCTTGATTCAAAAAACAGGAGTGCCTTCACTAGCTGCTGCTAGGATGCAGAGATGGTCCCTGATATTGTCTGCGTACTCGTATGACATCCAGTACCAACCACCTGAGCAACATGGAAATGCTGATGCATTGTCTAGACTCCCTATAGAGGATCAAAACTTTCAGAAAGCAAATCCGGAGTTTAAAGTGTCTTATTTGGACAGTCTAGCAATCACTGCGAAAGATTTCACAGGAAACTAAAAGTGATGCTATACTGACAAAGGTTAAGCATGATACACTGACAGGATAGTTAAAGTATGTGCGAGAAGAAGGCCTGCAGCCATCTGTTAAACGCAAGTTTGATTTGACAGTAGAACGTGATTGTCTACTGTGGGGATTTAGAGCAGTGATCCCAGAAACCTTAAAAAGCAGGTCGCTGTCAGCGTCTCATGATAGTCACTGGGGGATGGTAAAGATAAAATCTCTGTCGAGAAGTTTATTTTGGTGGCCAACGCTAGATATTGTGATTGATATTGAAATAGAGGTGAATCAATGTGACATTTAAAAACAACATAGAAGTATGCCTGTGACAGCTCCAGTGAATACTTGGAAATGGGCTTCAAGTCCAAGGGAGAGAATTCACCTTGATTTGCTGAAGTGCAACATCAAATGTTTCTGGTGGTTATGGATGCTTATGCGCGGTGGCCGGACATAGTTCACATGCCAACCACTACATCTAGTAAAACTATTGAAGTGCTGCGTCATTGTTGTGTTTGCTTCATTTGGGTTGCCGAAAGAGGTGGTGACAGAAAACGGTCCTCAACTGACTTTAAGTGAATTTGAGCTGTTTCTGCATCAAAATTCTGTAAAACACATAAAATCTCCAGCTTATCACCCAGCGACAAACGGGTTGGCTGTATTGCAAACTTTTTGTTCAGCTACAGAAACATGCCACACACCACCACAAAGAAGATTCCAGCAGAGTTCTTCTTAAAAAGCCACACTAGACTCACTATTGAA
This sequence comes from Callionymus lyra, assembly GCF_982586985.1. NCBI lineage: Eukaryota > Metazoa > Chordata > Actinopteri > Syngnathiformes > Callionymidae > Callionymus > Callionymus lyra. The sequence goes on from NC_141819.1 coordinate 22,849,621, forward strand.
ACCAGAAGGATCACCAGTTATTCAGCCAGAGGGTTTCCAAATTCATCAAGGGAAAAAGAAACTCAGATCTTTCTCTGTCAGGCAGTACTGGTGAAGAACTACAGTGCTGGAGGGAAAGGGTTGGACGGTGTGATTACATCTGTGTTGGGTCCTGTAACATATATGGTGAGTTTGGATGGAACAAATGCAAATATCGCATATTAATCAAAATGCTTAATGCAAAGAAAAAACATTTAGGGTGTCAAAAATAGAGTTGAATACGATTCTTATGGACAGGTTTGTGATTTTCCTGAGGAAAATTATAAACCACCAATTGTTCCAAATGTTTCTGAGTCACAGTGTCAATCACAGTTCAGAAGGACAAACAGAATCCTTGGATAGTTCTCTGTCAACATCTAAGAAGGAACGTCCAAGGAGAACTGAGAGTGTGTGCACACATGTTACAGAAAGAAGAGCTGAACGAGATAAATAAAAGTCGTCTGAAAGCTCTAAGCCTTGTTGTTTTCTTCACGTGACGTTCCCAAGTTCTGTTCGACATAACAAGGTATGAAAAAGGTTTGGAACTGACCAAAGACCATTGGGATTGGATCTGAAATGTAACATGGAATACCTTGTGGTTGAGCAGGTGGCTGGGGAAAGGAAATTTAAAACGGGCTCAAACTAAACTAAATCAAAGTCGGTAAAAGTCTTTTGTGATGAACCAGCGACCAGAGAAAGAAGCGCAATGTGATTGTCTAATATGACATTCCATAAAAGTCCATAAACAAAGCATTTAACAGGTTATGTTTAGAATTTGAATATAAATAAATAATATTAATAATTTCACAGAATACTTTAAATGTAATACAATTAAAAATAAATATTTAGTGCAAAATGTTCATATTGGCACCAAACGATGGGTCACTTAAGATTCCCAGTGATCCACGAATTATTCTTGTGCTTGTTGGTCGTCAATTATGAAGTGGATTTAAATCTTTTTTTTAATCTTTCAGCCCAATAATCTTACAGAAGAAGAAAAACAATTGTAGATGCTCAAATATCTTATTTTTTTAAAGGAATAGTTTAACAGAAACATGCAACTCATTACACTTTTGTTGCAATAATGTTTTTTGAAAACGTATCTGACACTGATTACCACAGCTTTTGAACTGGTGATATTGATACATGTTTATATGCTTATGTGCTCAATTCCACATCAATATAAACACAATGGTACTTTGTGTTTATCAGATGTTGACCATCTATAAAATTTCACTCAACTGGGTTGGAATGATCAAATGCAGGAATACTAGTCATCTAAAAAATCTGTCATTTATCTGATGAAAAAATCAAATTCTTTTCCTTGGCTTCAAATGTGTTTATTCATAGTGACAGATGTGATTAAATTGAGCATAGAAGATAAGCTGCAGCACTCCCATTAATCTGTGCTGGAGTATAAACATGATATTGTTTTCGCTTTTGATGTGGAGTTTTGTTGCTGATTTCTCTTCCAAGCCATGTTTTTGTCTTATTGGCAATAAAACAAGAACACACTGAACTTTCACATAAGCCTTCTATGGATGAAAAGTTTAGAACAATCATTGATGGAAAGACAAGATTGTAGTGTCCATGTTGTTCAATGGATCACATCAACATTAGATTATTATTATTACATACAGGTTTATAAAAGATCCAGAGACATTCAAACCAAAGAGAACTCAACTATCAAGAAAGCGCTTGATAAAACAAGTCCTCTTGAAACACGATGAAGCATGAGACTCTCCGTAAAGCTTCCTCAAGATGACGAGATGTTTCACAGTTTTTTTTTTCATTATATCTTTAGATACTCATTAAAGTTACGAAAATAACTAAGGAATTCCCACTCTTCTTGCATCTGTTTCAAGACTTAAAACCAGATAACATTGGGACTACATCGCGGACCTGATGGTAATGCATTCAGCATCAGCTGAAGTTACAGTGAGCTTCAGGTAAAATGAAGAGTTTCTTTATTAACTCTACAATGTGACATACGATTTTGCTTTTTTAGGTAGTTAACTAACCCCTGCTCCCCTTACATCCTCCGAGCTGGTCACAGCAGGAGGTCGGCAACACTGAGTCTGGTTCTGCTCAAGGTTTCTGCCTTCTTAAAGGACGTTTTTCCTGTCCTTTGTGATTCACTCAATGTTGATTCGTTGGGGTCTGTTGTTTTTTTCTCTAACAAAGTCCAATAAAGTAACTCTGAGTTAGACACCGTGGCCTTAACCGAATGGGCTTGGCTTCAATGCCGAATCATAACTAGGCCCGCCCAAATTACACTGTAAATACCATTCGATCAGGCCTCCACATTATATGCGAACGTCTACCGAAAAACTTTTTTACGTGGGAACGAAACTTCAGAGCAACTTTTCATTTTGTCAATTCCTGGTCTGAAGACAGACTTTCACCCCAAAAGAATGTCCGGCTGATTTGCTGAAACGTCTTTGACTAAAATGATAGTAACTGAACAATGCAAGTGACTCACAGGATTACCAAATAAATAATTATTTTTACTGTTAAAGGAAAACTTTTGAATTGATTACTCGTAACTTTAAAAAATTGACATGGGACTAGCTTCAGCCAGTCAGAGGCCTCGTCACATGCGTCTTTTTGTTCATAAAAATGTTTTGTGTTCGTACAAATTTCCCTTCAATCTTACAGTTAAAATTTTGTTCACAAAATGTTGTTTTTTGATGACGCGTTTGTGACAAACATGGTACGTACATCGTCTCTTGACTGCAGCTGAACCTGAAGAACCCATTTCGACAATGGCCTCGACCTCTACCTTGGAAAAAGACTATGTACGATTATGTACTACTAATGCGTGTCAACATGACACGGCTGAAGAAAGTAGTTTGGTCTGGTAAGCATTATTTTCCTGTAATATTAGATACAGTCAGAATCACAGATGGAGAAGACTCGCATGTTCCGACTACAGATATCGACAATCTCTGTCTGTGCCTTTGTGTCCGTCCTTCACTCCCCTGAGCAGATTCAACAAATGCCCTTTTGTTGTGGTTAATTCCAAGGATGAACTGTAACTCCCTGAGCCTTTAACTGGACTTGCTAAAAGCTTCTTGTTCTACTCTCTTTGCAAAGATTCCCCCTTACTTAGGAATAAATCACACAAATATGATTCTTGTTCTCTGAAGTCTAGACACATTTCTGTCACAGCAAGGATCAACAGATCAGTGGCACCACAGATACCACCTTAAAATCTTCTTCAGTCTATGGTAAACGCTCCATTGGTCGACGTCTTTAGGTTGGTTATGGACCAACATGATGTTGGAAAGTACATGTGTCGCTGTGAAGTTACAATCATTTCTAAAAGGTCTATATCTGAGCAGATATTTATACCTTTGTTGTGTCTGTTTCCCACCTAACTACGAAAGCCTTCTTCATCAAAGCCATGGTAACCATCTGTTGCACGATGGTTCAGTGGTTCAAATCCATGACCACATAGGTCTGGGTGTTGGCAGATGAGTAGAAAGCTCTTTTCTATCGTCCTCCAGCTTGTATCGTTTCACTGTTTTTGTGTTTAAAAGAGATATTTTTTCAGGGCTCATGAATTAGAGTCGCCCTGTTGGATAATCAGTAACAAGTGTGTTATGGTTGCAACACTTTGATTGGTGTCATTATTTCTGCATCCACGAAGGATCCAAAAAATGTGCTGACTACAAAAGCAAGTGTGCTGTTGATGGATTGTTGTGCAACGACCTGAGACAGATTTCGAAATGTTTCCCGACTGACGGAGGCTCTTCTCACACACCCAGAATGGGACAAATTCATATTTCATCCGAATCCTTCCAATAGTTGGAAAATCATTATTCAACTGGTTCCAGACAGATGACAGCTGGCCGACGCATCAAAAGATTCTGGATAGTTATCTAGGTTTGAAACCAACATGTGGATTAATAACCGAGCGTCCAACAAGCAAACGCTGTTTATTATAATTAGTGTTATTTATCTGCGAGGCAGGTCACGGAGAGTTCACTGGATGAATCAAGACTATTCAAGCTAAGACTGTAAAATAAAGCAAAGTCTCCAGTTCGTTCTACTCTCTGTTCACAACCTTCTAAAAACAGTCTTTTGAAACCAGTCAAGTTGATTGAAGGGTAGGAACTTAGACTGGACCACAAGCCAGCGTGAGACACTTGCCAACCACTTTGCACATCTTTTCACAGGGTTTACCACCAGCACAGTGTCTTCTGGAGAACGTTCTATACTTAACAGGGAAAGAAATCAATCTGATATGTTTCAAAATTGGATTCTGATCTTGTGTTTGGTTCTGTTTCTGATCAAATTTTCTGTTGCAAATTTTTGTCTGTATGAGCAAACTTTTTAAAAATTACTTCATTGCTTTCTTGTTATTATGTCATGGTTTTATGTCGCTGCTGCAAACAAAGAAATTAATGCCACCATGTCTTTATTGATTTTGTGTCAATCCAACTGTTAAAGTGATAGTTCACCCGAAATTCAAATTTGACTCATTTTCTACTCACCCTGTCGACTAAGGGTTGGGATTATTTTCAGGGTAATCTGTTCCTTTTTAGATTTATAGAAAAAATGTTTGTTCATTTTAATGTAGTGAACATCTGTAACATCATGTATTGAAGCTCAGTCTTTCAGCTTCTGCCTGAAGTCTTTCCTCATTCAAATACATTGTGTCAGTGTACATGCACATGCAAGGTTTACACTCATGGCCTGGTATCTCACGCAAAAAAAAATCAAAGCCATGTGCCTCAAGTCTTCAATGTGATCTGGTCAGCGTAGACAGGTGGGCCTCTGACTGGTGTATAACGTTCAATGTTGGTTAAAACTGAGAAGATGATTATGACCAGGAAACTTCAACAGACATTATGAATGAAGAGTTGAAGCCTACACAGAGCTTTACCCTTCTTGGTGTCACTATTACCAAAACCAACTTGGACTCCATTCATCAAATGCCTTGCCAAGAAGACGGTCAGAAGGTTATACATCTATGGGCGCACCAGAGACCTTCTTCTTCTTCCGGCCCGGATCCCGGTATACAAGGCGTATATCCGTCCCCTCATGAATAAAAAATAAAATAAAAATGTAGATATGAAAATATAGAATTGTTAAAGATTTTTCTGAACATTTCTGCTTGTCGAGGCTTCAATACAACGACGTTACAGACGAGCAGGACGGAGGTATTTGGATGTTTTTAAGGATGTCTTTTTGGACAAAGATGAAGACGCAGACAACTGAGCACTAGTCGATATTTTTTGTTTTGTTTTGAGTTTTTGTTTTTTAACATCGGGGGGAATGTTTGTGTAGAAAACAGACACTTTTCTTGTGCACAAGGCCAAAGTTTGTTACTTGGATATAATGTGAAAGCTGTTTGTATACAGTTGAAAAGTGGTTTGATTTTACTTGTAAATAGTTTGATTGCAGTTGGAAATTGTTCTTTACACTTTTTAATTACAGTTAAACTGTTAAATAACATTTGTAATTTGTTTGATTACAGTTGGATTTTTTTTTTATTCCAGTTCACAATTCTTTACATGTGTGATGTATACAAAACTAAAATTGTTTACTGGAAACGATGAGATGGAAATTGAAACATGGAAAGAATGTGAACAACAGTGTCATGAGTACTTCTCATTGTTTGTTGTGGTTAAATAAAATCAGGGCAAAAAGCATAATGGATGCTCTTTCATTTACTTAGTTTTATAGCCCAACGGTACCTTTCTCCCGACTTGATATCCCAACCACCTCAACACGCTTATTTTAAAGTTCTACTCTTGTTCATTTGGAAACATTGTTTTATTTCATCTTTTTTTCACCATGACAAACAGAATCCGCACGAATGCCATTTGTCCATCCCTTCCTCCATCCTTCCCTGTCTTCTGTTCCGTGGAGCCGTGACATTAATCGTGAGTCGAAGGAGTGAAGTCAGCTCGAGAACAAATGGACAGGTCTGAAGACAGATCCAGGTCTTTCCATCCAACATTTACAAGCACTCACTGCTGGTCACGAGCAGCGAGGCCAGCACGACTTTGTCATCTGCTTACAGTAATCCACGGGCCAACTGGATGATTTAAAGGGTATAGAATGTACATACTGTGTGAGTTCGTATCTACAGCCGTTTCCAGGCATTATAAAAGTCCTTTGTCGGTGAAAAAGGAGCTTTTCCACATTCCAGGTTGAACTTTTAAAGCCCATCTGCTGAGCGACAGGGGCTGACAGGGCTGATTTTGAACACATTCTTGCTTCTTATATTTTACAAGGTTATTAAACAAGATAACAAGCATGTAAAGATGACAACGTGTTCTTGAGTTTGATCCAATTTGGTCTAATTATAAGCAGAAGTATCAGACAAGGTCAGTCGTGCTTGTTGTGTGTTGTGGATCTCAGCGCACGCCTCGCCCACACACTGAGCAGCTTCTTGAGAAAGTACAGTTCCGTGGACCTTAAATCAGAGCTGGACTCTTCCACTGGTCACATCCACCACCAGAGCTCCTTCTCTTGAGAACCTTAAAAGGCTCGAGAGTCTCTGTGAGAGCCGGTTGAAGAATGATCGTGGTTTGAACATGGTTTTATTTAGAATGATTGTTAAAATACCTCATTTCAATGAGGTGGGAGTTCGGAACTGATGGTCCCAATGAAGATATGTTGTCTAAAGGGCCCATAAAGATATGCCCAGTGACTCAGCTGTTCTGTTTATAGTACAACTGAATTCTAGTGTTGGTTGTATCAGAAAATCTCGGGCAGTTTTGAATTTCTGACCGTTATTCATTTTAGGTACGCAACCAATCACTTCCTTGAAAAAAAGATATACACAAGATCAAACACAAAATTACCCTTTCTTTCAAATATTGTTAACAAATCTGTCTAAATCTTTGATAGTGAGCACTTCCTTTGCCGAGATAATTCTTCCCACCTCACAGGTCTGGCATATCAAGATGCTGATTAGACTCCATGATTGTTGACCAGAAACTGCTTCCTTCAACTGAGAAAAATCTCTAAACCTAAGAAAATGTTGTCACAACATGATCTGGAGCTTGTAATCCATGCGTTTTTGTCTTCTCGACTATTTTAAGAGTTTGTTTTTGTGTCTAAACAAGAAGGAGATGTCTCGCCTGCAGTTGATTCAGAACTCTGCAGCAAGAATTCTGACCAGCTCTAGTAGAAGAACTCACATTTCTCCGATCCTTAAAACTCCTCACTGGCTAACAGTTTCTTTTAGTATCAATTTAAAATTCTGGTTCTTACTTTCAGAGCTATTCATGGTCAGGCTCCTCCTTACATCACTGATCTGATCGAGACTTACACCCCAGCTCGGGCTCTGAGGTCTGTGGATCAGAATCTACTGATGGTTCCTGAACACGGTTCAGGACCAGAGGAGAGAAATCCTTACAGGTTGTTGCTCCTAAGCTTTGGAACGATCTTCCTCTCTCTTTGCGCTTGATGGAGTCTACTGACTCCTTCAAGAAACCTCTTAAGACATTTTTATTTGTGCAGGCTTTTCCCTTGTTTTCTGTGACTCCTGTGTTTGTCTTATGTGTATATATTTTAACTGTGTAGTGTTTTGATTGTTAAAGCGCTTTGTGACCCTGGTCTAGAAAGGCGCTTTACAAATAACAATTACTTAATTACTTACAGGTGTACCTTAGACTGGTTACAATAAAATACCACTCTGAAATGTTCATTTGTATCACAGCACAATGCCACAGATGTCGCAAGTTTTGAGCTGTTGCCGGTGAATTGAATGTTCATTTCTTCACCATAACTCGTCTCCAAAGGCGTTTCAGAGAATTTGGCAATACATCGGTTTTCATAAAAAGGATGCTCAGAGTCTTGGTACGAACCAATTGTGAAGCTAAATAAGAGTGCGGAGAACTCTGAAGTTGGACCCTCAGGATACCTGTCCAAACCCAGGTTCTAAGAATAAGTGCAAAGACCTGTTACACCAGCTGCCTGACCCTTCTGGGCTGAACTTGAATATGTTCAATCTATACATACGTCATACATGTACATTTGTTGAATCCAACAAATGTACATGTTGTCAAGAAGACCATTATGTTTGTCAGATGGCAGGTGGTCCACCTGACTCTTTTGTATTCATTAAATTCTTATTTGTTTTGTTGTCTTCCTGCTGATAAATGTTAAAAAACTGACTGGAAACGCTTTCAGTGACACCATGGAAATCTACACTGATTTCCTTGAAAAGCATGAGAACTGCTTTCAAAGCCTGCGTTTCAACGACTTCCCTCGACTGTTAAATCTCTAACCACAGCTCAGTCACAACGCGCTCCAATTAACATGAAGCATTGTTGTCAAGGATCTGGAACGATTTCTTTTGGATATTGATGCTCGGCACTTGCCGTCCGTGGCGACTGTGTGTGGGTCTGGCGTGTAAACACGGGATCAACAGGTACCTCATAACCACCATATTCCCAGGCAGACGAGTCAATGGAGATGAAACAACAACACCACGGGAACAAGTACTTGGACCCACTTCTGACATTTTCTCCTTCCACTCTCGATATTTCCTAATAATTAACGCTGCCGCGCAGATGTTGTTCCTCTCCCACCACATCCATGTATTCCGAGAGCATCATGTGCTTTCTATTTCATAAAGCCATTAAAAGGGAGGACGAAGATGAAAGCTGAGTCGTCCGTCTGTGAGAAAGCTGCAGAGAATTATGGGCTGGTTTATTCAAGCACTTTAAGTAGTCTGATCAACGCAGACATGTGGCTGAACAAGAGAAATGGAAGCGACTTTGGATTTGGTAACGCCTGTGGGAAATTAGATAAATGAGTCGAGCGCTTGTAAAAACGGTTTCAAAAGGGATAGATGTCTTCATTAGGGAGAATGTGGGAGTGAAAGTCAGATCCCGCCTCGTTGGAAAACACACACTGATTGGACTTCCTGTTTTCTCACCAGTCAGACATTTCCCCCATAAATAGGAATCGAACCTAACTACTCTCACTTGGTCATCAAACTGTCATGCGTCAACAGGAAGCCATGTGCCCTGGGACGAGTTCTGCTTCCTGTCCGTCTTCAGGAAGTCCTCCAGGATGGTTGCGCTTTAGCGACAAACGTGTCACATGAATACGTTTATTGATTCCTTCGGATGTTGTTTGATTCAGCATGAAAAAGTAAACATTGAAAAAAATTAATTCCACTTACAACGCTTTAAAACAAACTATTTTGTTATTCAATCCTGTTTGTTAAAATAGTTTAAATGAAGGAAAGTTTAAATACTGGCAGTTTTTGATTTTATTATTTTGTTTCTTGGACTTCATGCCCATCAAAGTAACTAATGTGTTGATTTGTCTTAAATAGATCTTGAGCTTCTATTGTACTCATCAATATGAGTAAAAACAAAACTCTCTTTTCATTGAAATAATTAAATTAGAAAATGCTCTTAAGCCTTAAAACTTGTTAACCATATCCACCAACTCTGCTGTGATTGGACTGTCATCAATCCCGGAGGTTTCTACTTCTGAGGGACTTGTTGTATAAACAAAACTGGGCATTATTACAGCTGGCTGGAGGAGGAGTGAAGACCATTATAATGTTATAATGGACTAGGCTCTCGTAACCTCTCATTTGCCGAGACATCAGACGGGGGAGAACTTGATAAAATAATAACTTGGTCATGATGAGGAACTTCAACATTTGAAACACGTGAGTTAGGAGAGTTGTTTAAGTTCTATCGTCTGTCTTTATTCCTGTTGGCTTCAATAGACAAAACATTAAGGTAGCAAATGACTATGTATTTTTTTTTAAATGTCTGGCATTCCAGTTTTTTTAATTTGACACTGATTCCAGATCACCTGTTGATCCCCATTCGCTTTAGCGTGAAGGAAATCTCCAAATATGTGCTTCCAGCTTCAAACAACTCTTTCATTCTCAGTGCATGTGGTTCCAACGCAGCCATGATGACAGTAACACCCACTTTGAAGCCGATGAAATCAAAGACAGACGTTAGAACTTCTGAAATACGAAGATCAAAGAAATGAAATAATGAAATTACAAATTTTCCCTGTGGCCAGTATTTCAAGTTTCCCTAATTTGATCTGTATTAACAAAAGGGATATTTAAAAACAAACACAATTTTCATCAGTTTTGGTTTTTGATTAAACAAAAGTAAACACATTTTAAAATCTTAACATTTATCATTTTTAATTAAAAAACAGAAAGAATCGGGTTCACACCGATATTTGTGTTCTATATTTCTCTTCATTCATAATTGTTAATTCAGTGTCGACCATTGTGGAAACAAAAGTTGTACAGCGTTTAATTCAAATCCATGACCTTGGGGCCAAATCCTACCCACAAAGTTATTTTGTGTGGTCCACTGGATGGTTGGCTCAAACTTAACATACGATCCGGAACATTAACTTAATTAGAAATAATACAGACTTCCAATACTAGTAAAATGTTTTTAAAATATTTTTTGTTTAGTGTTTGATGGAGGAGGAAAAACACGGTGATGATTAAGATTAAGTACAAGAATGAAAAAAAAGATTAACAGGAGATTAACGGAGTGATATATAATCTTAAAATCATAAAATTGACTCTCACTCTCTTTGTTTGGGGTCCAATCGAGAGAAAAAACATGTGTTTGATTGATGTGTTAAAAAAAAGTCTAGGATAAATAATAATCAGTGTCATCTATTTTGACAGTTTTTTCCCCATCAATTAGGTACTATAATAATATGTAATGCTTCATTTAGAACCTCAAGAAAAAGGTCAAAACTTTTTTTGTTTCAGCATCCACTCAAACGTCCAGCTTTTTAACAGAGGTTTGACTCCATCCAGAGCACCGGGCCCCGGTTCTCTGTGGCCCCTGAGGGACCCTGCAGCTGCTCTGGTGTAATTGCAGCCTAAGAAACTCCGTCGAAGGTAACAAAGACTGAGGTCGGTCAGAGCTTTCTCACAAACCCCGCCGGACACTTCAGCAGATTTCCCGTAAAACATAAAAGCGCATTTGCATCAGGACTTGGACAATCGTGTCCGTCTGTCCCTGAAGTGTCATTCCCTCTCTGGTCTTCTGGTCGCCCACCTTCTCTTCATCTCCCTGCCTTGTGGTTCTGTCGAGATCTTAACAGGGGGTTGTCTCCATCTAGTGGCAGACAGGTGGAGTTACAGCAACGAATCCGTGTCAAGAATTACCTATATTTTACATTATTTTAGAAATAAAGGGTAAATAAAGGGTAGAAAATTAACGATTTAACGTAAATCCATGAATGAAATAACCCATCAGTGCCAATAAATGAAGAACTAGAAAGACGAATAAAAATAAAATATTAAAAATACTAACGTTATCGAACTAACCTTAAGGATTAATAGTACTAGTTTACTCTTGATATGCCATTAAAACAGCAAAATATATATATAGTAATGTATAGGCGCCTTAGTATGATATAAAGTTTAGTTTTTTTTTTAAGTTGCTGTTTGTTTTGATAATGAATCAAATATTTATATTGTTTTGTTTTTTTATATAGTTTTAGTCCAAATCAAGCATTTAAATGTATAATTTATTTGGAACTTGTGGTCACATTCTATTCTACAGGCAGGTTAACTACCAAATAAAGGTTCTTTACCATTTACTACTTCTATGTGCATGTTAAATTTCTGCTGACACAGTCCTTCTTGTGTTCTTAATAATAAACTGAGCAGTAGGAAACTTTGTTGGAACATGTCTCACATGTGCTTTTATTTACCTTTTGCTTACAGTAAATTGCTGTCTTCTCGTCCACAGTAAAAGCATCATCAGACGTACTTCGATGCATAACTAATATATATAATAACAACACACAGACCAGACTGATACCTCAGCCATTTATTTCTCAAACATAAGAAACGTCTCCAAGGTACTGAAACCAAATGTAAAATCAAGTGCACTTCAGCGATGTCTCTGTTCAAGAAAAGCGTCACCCTTCGTCTCAGACGTCTTGAAGTGAAATACACGATAAAAAAAAAAAAAAAGGTTGTCCCATAACTGTAAGGCTTTGGGTGCGGAGTCATTACAGACGCTAATGTCAGCGGTGGCGACACGGACGAGGAAGTGGCACGAGGAACTGAATCACAACAAATAAAAAATGTCTGAGCCAGATGGTACTTGTCCACAAAAACAAAACAAAGACAATCCCATCAGATTATTGCTGCACGGATGACATCCCATGATCTAGGTTGTGATCAGGACTGACCACACACGACTTCTTCACCTCACTAGAGACGAGAGTGGAGGAACTTAATGTACCTGGCTCCGTGTGGACGTGAGGCTTTAACAGATGTGTCACAACTACCATCTGGAACAGATCTGAGGAGATGGATGACACCATCATGGAGCTCTTGTGATTAAGACTCAAAGGGTTGAAAAACAAATGTCATTAAAAAAAAACAAAGTTAAATGAAAATACATGAATATATTACTATAGTAATAGTTTAGAAATTAAAGTATTGCACCCAAAGCAAACAAAAACATTACACAATGTCCTTGGGATGAAAAAGAATCATTGTAAATTAGTATAATTAGAAGAGATTTGTAACAAACAATCGTTGCTCTGCTGTATGTTTATATATATACACACATATATATATACATACACTTTCATTAATGGCATCTCACATTTGACATTCTCAATAATACATATGCAAACTGGAATATATGCTGGTAAACAAATCACTTTATATTCACGCGACAGAGTCACACTAGGCAGGATTGTTGTGAAGAGATGAAAAGTCAAAGGATAAATTGTGCGACAAAGCAGGACAGCAGGTGATAGTGTTGATGTCTGATCAATAAAGCTTGAATGCTTTGAGTGGTTCACTGGATAAATGATCCTAATCTTAAATCTGCGGTTGTTAAAGGGGAATTTTCCTACATATAGCAGCATGTTCTTCTATGTAATTTAAAGTAATGATGGACTGGGCAGTAACTCTATAATCTCTAATAAAATGAAATCAATATGAGCAGGCAGTAAACTTGCTACATGTCAAAGAGAGGAAAGAAACCTCGGAGCGAAACCATTAAACTAAATGTTCAGCAGGGATTTTTAAACACTCCACAATGTCAATCGTTCATTTGTCAGAGTTAACCGCAAGGAGGCGCCATTATTAAGAAAGATAAACATTAGAGTCCTTGGGATAAACTTGCGTCATAATTGGATTAAACTAAAATTACATTAATATCCTGCCGGGTCGGTTTACGATCAAATAGCGCCATCTAGTGGAGAATCTGCTGAATATTTGCGGTGTGAATGCGAGAGGAAGAAAATATTTCACGATGTAAATGAACCACATTTTATGTTTTAAATAATTCGAACTATAATTGAATAGGGTCATGTGTTGTTGTTTTTTTTCACCGTTTTCAGTCTATCAATTATTATTATTATTACTATTATTGGTTGATCGCTTTTATTTTGAAGGGCCAGGGATGCTAGAATGTGATGTAGAATCAATCACTATGTCACCTCTGTCTGGCTGCTTTGTATTCAACAAAACAAATGAAACAACATCCAACAAGCAATGCGAGGACTCCCTCGGAGCTCACAAAGTAAAACCTTGCATCGGTGACTCACATGCACATCATATCCAATATTAATGTGCATGTCCATGGGAAAACAATATGGATTATTCAGCAGTGCGACACACAAATGTGATATATACGGACACACTGACGACACCTACACATACATTCATATATGTCAACACTTAAATATGTATATACAGTATACATGTTTATAGTCATATGTATACAGATACATCAAAGGAGGAATAAATAGTGCCATTAATGCGGTGAGACCACCTACTCTCCAACAGACTGACGTGTCACACTGTATCTTGGACGTCATTAGAAACACTTGAGGTTGAGTTTACAGTATTCTGCCAGGAGTAATACCTCAAAAAAGTACTGTAGCACAAGATACGTAACCACTACAGCCTGAATAATGGAGATGTCGTTACATTCTATATATCTGATGAGGTGCTGATATACATTCTATGACTCAGTGCAGAAAAGTAAAAAAGGTGTGTGTGGAACAGGACGTTGGGTCTCGTGATGATGGGATGTTTCATTTGGGCTGCGAAGGAGATGAACCATTGTTGCCGAGAGCCGGGCCTCTAGTGTGACACTGAATACTTGAATATGTGTTTTTCATACAAGATAATTCTGGACTTCATTATCTAAGCAACATCGCAGGTGTCCCTCGTCAATATGATCAGTTTTCAACATGTTTGGACCGATTGACAGAATGCAAAAATCCAAATTTCACATATAAAAAATGGCAGTCAACTTTTACAGCCAATATTAAAAATTAATTCTAGAAATATTCCTTATTCTAAGGCATTTAACTCTATTTGCAGCCGTTTTAATTTAGAAAAAAATCAGTAGAAGCTAGATATATATTAAAAAGAAAACAAAAAAAGACAATAATATTAATAAAATATCCCTTGTTTATTCATATAATCATATTAATTTTACACGACAAGAATTTACCTCAGAATATGAAATACGTCGTTTCAGTTAAAACTGAAAAAGTGATTGATATTTAACTAGGTTTAACTAGTTTATTAATTCAAATAAGAAGATCAAAGCTCTAGTAAATACAAACAAAATGGGGAAACGATATTTTCTGTTCTATTTAAAAAAACATTTCTTTTATAAAGATGCTTTTCTGCAGTATGACCTAAACTTCAATTGTCCTACAGATGGATTCAAACCCTCCACCACTAGTTTGAGACTAACTAGTGTAAAAGACAAACCTACAGGAGGTGGAGATCATCAGTGTTTCTACTTGATATTAAAATAGCGATCGTACAAATATAGTCACATTTTGCCGTCACACACGTTTCTCTTGATATAGGAAAGAGCCCGACAAGGAATGCTGCGCCCGTTCTTTGGAGTAAAAATTGCATCTTCAGGTAAACGCGACCTCTGACCTTCCCCTGGTCGTCAGCTGAACGTGGATGCAGCTTGTTATTTTTAATGAGCGTGACCCCGGCTCGGGTCAGATTGGAGCCCACACTGTCAAACTAGAGGCCGAAGAGTCAAGGACAGGAGTGTGTGATTAAAAACAGCGTAGATACCCTCCTTGGAATGTTTAGGATCAGTCGCCATAAATTGTTGTAATTTATCTTCAGAAAAGGACTCACCGACACGCCCGGCAGTGAAAACCATGGAATGATTGTGCTGTAACTGTTACATTTTTGGGCTACGATTGACACCTTTTGTGACATGAAGGAATGCCTGAAGTAGAACAGATTTGTGTTGTTAAAAAAAAGGAATAACGTGTGGGGTTCAGAGCGGACTGATTGATTATCCTGCTGCAGACCAGATGAGGGATACAGTCCAAATGAAAGGGTGTGTGTGTGTGTGTGTGTGTGCATGGGAAGTGTTTACCCGGTGATTCAGATGGATGCTGGTTTGGTCAGAGTGCGGTCAGTCCATGACGGCAAACCTTTGAAAGGCATGATGGGAGGCTGCAGGGCGTCTCATTTGGTCTTTAGCTTGACCACCTCCCCGTTCAGCTTGCCCTCCTTCGCCAGCGTCTCGTTCAACTGGCACAGTTGGCGAAGGAATCCGTCGTTGGGCCCGATCTCTCTCTTTTGTCTCACCGTGGCCACTGCCAGCCTGACGTCCATTTTGTGTCGCAGCATGAGGTAGGCGATGACCATGGAGGGCGAGCGGCTGTAGCCCTCTCTGCAGTGGACGTACACCTTCCCTGGTGGACGGAAGCACTTTGCATTAGTGCAGGACCGACAACATGTTTGTCTGAGAAGATCAAATTAAACTTTCGGTTTTAATCAATCCGGAAAAACCTTTGATGATGACAAATAATGTAAAGATGAGATCAATTTCACAGAGATAATGGTTAGAAGTGTAGTTTGGCACAATAAACCGAGTCCTTTTGACCTTTTGGTGGTCTGCAGGGTTCTGTTGTGGCTCGCTTGAATAAATCATCCTTGCATAAAGAGCAGACGACTAATGCTCCTGCGCAGCCTCGTGCTCAGGTTCACACACAGTCTTGTAGCCAGAAATGTTGCTTTTTTGACGATCTCTGAAAACATTAACCAATAACAAGATAAAATGAAGCGTGAATATGAAATAAAGTAAGGAAATCAAATATCTGATATGAAACTTAGAAAATAACTGAACTAATACTAATAAAATTACAAAAAAAATAATTAATTTAAGATACATGCGAGACATGGAAATCTAGATAGTTTCTGTGGACATTTTACACACAGTTCAATTATTTTCATTTAAATATTTACATTAGAAAATGATCTTAAGCCCCGCCCACTGAAATTTATGTAATCAATCCCGGAAGTCTCCACCTTCATAGGACTAGTTGTTTGAAAAAAGTGGGGCGTGGTTACAGCTAGTTGGAAAAGGAGTGAAGCCATTATTACCTCTGAGATTTCAGACTGGGAAGAACTTTATAAAGTAATAAGTTCAAAACATGGTCATGATAAGGGACTTACTGAATATTGGAGAGAAAGACTTCAACATTTTAAACATGTGAGTGAGTCAGGAGAGTTGGGTTTTCATATCAGGTGCACAAAAAAACAGTTTCTGACTCCCCCAAGTGTCAGAACAGTGTAACTACAATGTGATGGAACCTCTGTTGCCACGTTTAACATGTTGTTTTTTTTTAAACAAATGAAAGACTCTTGTTGTTTTTTTTCTTGATGTATCTTTCTGGTTACTAGAGGGCCAATACAAAACTAAGACAAATAGTCATAATCTTTCTGTTTATATCGACGCACACTGTAGAAGTCCTGTGAACAAACTTTACTATCAGCTAATTTGTGTGCACTTGATGCCAAAGATGATGTATTTATGCAGCAAAACCAGCGGAGACCATCAATAATGTAGAATAATAAGGAAAATGCTTCCTCTGAAGGGGCCTGGAGAACAAAGGCGGGGGACGAAGGAGGGAAAAGGAGAAGCAGCAGGGAACATATGCTGGGACTAAATCTGCAGAGCCAAGCATCTTCTGTGCCAGACACTTGACCTCTCCTGAAGCTCACGTCAGATCTGGGAATCTTTACCGTGTGCTCTGACTGCCGGCGAAAACTAACCAGTCATTTCTTGTCACAATGATCCAACCTGTAATTAGGTTAAAAAAAAATCTCAGAAAAATCTCCAGATTACAGTTTCAAGACACGTTTGAGCATCACCGGAATCAAGCCTGCATCTTTCCTCCGGCCACCATAAAACACCCTGAACTGCCGTCTGCCAATGAAACAAGCTCGTCAATCGCTAATCGCTCCCCCTGCCACGGATCAATGCTGATTCGGCTTTATCTTCTTGTTAGACTCATTAGATCTCACGGCGTCAATTATTCCCACCATCCGCCGTCCACTTACAGCTGTCACGTCTTCCTTCCTTTCCTATATTTCTGCCCTCTTTTCTACCGGTGTCCTTTCTAATTGGATCAAACATCCCTCTTAGTTTAAAGTCCAGCGGAGTGTGTCGTTTCACTGCACCTTGTTTATCTGGTGTTTCTTTTTTAAGCAGCAATATTTCATGATTAACTATTGCCTCAAAGAAGATAAATCTATGTGAGAGCGTCACAACTAATGGTTGGCTCTTAATTAAGATTTAATTTAGTTAACTTTTATTCAACATATGATTATAGCAACTTGTTTTCTTCAACCTCTTGGTATTTAGAATGACTAGTGAATTAAAGGTTCTTTTGTTTTTACAAATAAGAAGAAAATAGATAATAAGAGTTCAATCTAAAAACTGATATCTACACATTTTCCATGTTTTCTTGATAATAACACTTGAGTTTCTACATGAATATAACATTTTACAGACAAAAACCAAGCTTTTAGGCATTCTATGTTTTCTTTACTGTTTGTTAGTCACATGATACACACAGCAGTTACTACTTGATCGAAAACCAACATTTGAATAAAACAATGCTGCTTATTTTCTTTTTTTTTCCCCAGTGTATACAGTAGACTATATAGTATAAAATCGCCTGCGATACTTACAAGGAGTACTTCCTGTTTTGTTTTTTTTTCGCATTTTTATATTCATTCATATTCATTAACCTTTGCTTCAAAACAATCTTTAATGGAGACTTGTTTAAGTCTTTCCAGAACGATCCCTCATGTCGAGGCTTCAATACAAGAAGGACGTTACAGACGAGCACCGTGGAGGTATTTGGATGTTTTTAAGTTTCTTTTTGGACGAAGATAACCCTGAGCTCCAGTCGCTACATTAAAATGAAAATACATCCTTGTCTACAACTCTAAAGAGTAATAATAGATTACTCTGCAAATAATCCCAACCCTTAGTCGACTAAAGGCAATAACTTGTTATTCACTTTTTTCTGTATTGTGTAAACTATATGCGTGTATCAGATGATAAAACAGGATCTTACTTATAGACAAATCTGATTCTTAAATAGAAACATCCAACATGTTATGGAAACATGAATATTGTGAATGTTTAGGTCGCTCATGAATAGTTTAGGTGGCTCAGGTAAAAACATTAACTGGGTCAGACACAAAACAGGATGGAACTCATTCCCTTGACAATAGCTTAAAACATCTTCCAGGATTCAAATAGATTTTGATACACGTTTGTGTTTGACAATCAAAAGACCTTCACCCAGTCCAAAGGACATCAACACATTCTCATTAATGATTCCTGAGGCAGTGACCTTTTCCACGTCTGCAGCTGAAGGACACAAAATGCCACGGATGATATTTCACACACATGAGGCTAAAAATGTTCTCCTTTAGCTACTCTCTGTCCCTCACAGGCAGCAAGAACAATTAAGAATCCAGCTCCTAAACCACACAGCTCATCACGTTGACGGAACAACAGAATCGGATACAATAGATAGAATAATAAAAACAATAAAGCTACAGCTGTAAGTGGAGCGCGTGACAATGTTGATACCCACGGGTTTGAAAATGAGATTTGGAGCAGGACTCCAGAGAGAGTCTAGTTTAGATTGAGAAGATGATGTGAGGTTCATTTCATGGTAATGATTAAATAAAGTTTATTCACTCAGTCACCATCACTTGTCCGGGGAAGAATTCCCAGGAGCCGAAGCCAATCTCAGATTTAATCAGGCACAGAGACAAGGACACGTCCTTCACGTTTACTTTGGGCTATTTGTTGGTATCACCTCTCGTCACACTCGACCTTTGACCTTGTTTCTAATTGCAACTGCTGTCCTATAAATGTTGAATTAAATTAATAAGTCAAAACAGCACAACTTAATCATTTATATAATTAATAATTATTTTCACAACTTTTCTCTTCACTCGACGCTAAAGTAACTTTTAAAGCTTCAAGAAAGAGAAAACTGTTGTGTCAAAAAAGTAAAGAGATTAAACTGTTCTAACAGTAGGGGGAGCTAGAAACCCAAATTTTCAATCTTAAGTGCTGCTTTAACCAGTGATGGTCTGATGAAGCTTCATGGAGCAGTGTCATGTTATTTAGGGGTCAGTAGGTGGCGCCATCAGTTTAAAAATGATGTGATGTTTCATTAGAACAGTTGTTTAAAACAAAAGGAAAATAGTGCAGAGACCACCATCTAGTGGAAATAATGACAGCGCTTCATGAAGCTTCATCAGACCATCACTGGCTAAATTTAACCACCAGGACCGACCTTTGCTGTTGTTGTGCGCCAGAGCCTTGTCAATGAACTCGCATCCCTCCTCGAAGAAGGCACTGAGGTTAAACTTCTCGGTGTCGTTGCCCTGGATGCCGTGGTACACGATCCCCGTGCCGGCGTAGAACTCTGGGCTGGTGTTGACGTGCATGAAGGAGGTGCCCTCCGCCATGTTGAGAACGTGTGTCACACCAAGTTTCTGCAGACGCATCGTGTTCTGGGCTACGAATCTGCAGAGGAAACATTTGTTAGTGACGCTCAAGTCAAGTCTACTGTTGATCCATCTTGTGATACATTTGCTTCTGAGACTATTGGATCAGGAAGAGTTTGGTGCATTTATAACCAGATTAGAGTACGGAGCAGTGCCAAGAACTTGAATACCGAAGCACTTTGTAGGATGAGACTATATGTATTTTGACAACAAGCTACCAGTGGCGACTGCCCAATAGAGGGCGCTGGGTGATATGTATGTTTGTAGAAGTCTTCACACTGATAAATATTTCTGTAACTCAGCCAATCATATACTGCTACAAAAGTAACGTAGAAGCTTTGTCTCTGAATATGATTTCGGGGCGCAGGAAAAAGCGCCCCTGACAGATGCTTTCATTCACTTGGTAGCACGCAGCATTTTTGAACTTCGGAGGATGCGGTTCGATACCAGCTCTCAACATTTTAATTATAAAAACATTTAAAATGTTATTTCACCTTCTATGAAAAAAAGAAGCATAATAAAGTAATTTAGTAAGTAAGTAATAAGTATTTACAGAGCGCTTTTCAAGACCAGGGTCACAAAGCGCTTAAACAATCAAAAAATACCCAATAAAATATATACTTATAAGATCAAGATAACACCGAGACGAACACAAGAGTCTCAGAAAATCAAGGAAAAGCCTGTGTTAATTAATTTTGTCTAAGTATAAATCACAAGTTCCACTTGTGTTGTCTCTGGGTCAAGGTGACCCGAGGACTGAAACAAATGTATTGTGTTAAAAATAACATTTAAATAAAAAGCCTTGAATTGCCCTATACTGAGTGTGTTGATATCGAGTTCTGGGGGCCAAATCCAGCCCACAAGACAGAAATTGTAAGTCAAAAGGGATGAAAGTACATGTTGACATAGTAACCAAAGACCGACATTCAAGTGAATGAGAGACGCTAAAATAGATCATTGACGTCAGGAACTGTAACGAAAATTCCCCAAACAAAAAAATAAAAATAAAAAAAGAATGCAAGGGAAATCAGGGGGATGTTTGCAACCAAACAGACACAGGGACAATTACGCTGCATATAACCCCTGATAACTAGAAGAAATATCATAGTCAAGACTAATTTTTGTCATTTAAATAGACGATAAACATACAGTAATAAGTCTTCTAAACTAGAAACAGTTTTCTGACATAAGAAAATAACCTGAAAAACTTTCTCAGAAGCAGATTAAATCTACGACACATACTGTGTACTTACTGTGCTTCATGCTTTTAGATTCCACTGTGTTGGTGATTCTAACACTAGACGTAGGAAATAACTAGTGATGGTCTGATGAAGCTTCATGAAGCAGTGTCATGTTGTTTAGAGGTCAGTAGGTGGCGCCATCAGTTTAAAAACGATGTGGTGTTTCATTTGAACTGTACTGAACAAAGGAAAATAGTCCAGAGACCGCCATCTAGTGGACTCCCTAAAATAATAACACTGCTTCATGAAGCTTGTTTCGCACAGCCACCATTACCCTGATATTTCAGATAACTCACAAAAGCTATACAAGAAAGGAATATATATCATTTAGACCCGTGTTTGCTTTACGGCACCCAAGAACATAAATCTTCATTTAATACCGTCTCCCTGACAGCGCTGCATGTTTTTATTGCTATTTCTGCTCAGTGTCAGGGCAAGGCAGCAGGGCTGAGGCGGGGTGACCCTGGTTTGCTCCCCTGAGGTGGCGAGTGCAAGCTAGGACTATTAAAACGGCATTCTTGCTTAGGAGCGCCACAGAAGGATGAAGCGGCTCCCGCTCGGTGTCAGCTGCAAGCTGTGACTCAAGTCCACCCCCGAGCAGCCGAGGTCCAGGTGCATGAACACCTGAGAGTACAGTACGAGCAGCACTTAACCGCTCCTGCGTCTCGGAATTTAAAAGGTAAAGTGGCTTCAGTGGAGCGGCACATTCTGTCCACAATGCAGAAGGTTCAAGTGAGTTCACGGTTCCCCGTCTACCTGTCGAGTCCAGGCCTCCTCTTCCTCGCCCTGGGATCCGCAGTCCCACAGCATCCATTATTAAAGAGCCACTTCAGTACGAGCCAAAGTGTTCCTCAAAGCAAACATGAGCACCTTAAGTCTGTCCCTGAGCTGACACTTTTTTTTTTTTGTGCTGACGACACTTAACTCGGAAACACAGAGAAGAAAAGTTTTCCTTTCCGTTGTGATCAATACCTTTTAATGCGAAACTACTTTAAATAATATATTTATTTCACCACTTCCGAGGAGAGCCCTAATGGAAACCTCTCGTGCACGTTCTCAAGGACAAGGCTGTCATTCAAACATGTTATTTGACCCATAATTCAATATACCAGTGACCCGGCCATTTACATGAGGCTATTCGGCAAATCAGTGCATTTCATCTGATCCAATTTTGTCAGCCAACTACACAATAGAGGTTGTAAGAGGCACTGGCTAACAAGACACGTCAGCAGAAAGCCTTAGCGGGTCCCAGTGGTGGAGACGGAGGACAAGGCTCGGGCTCTAATCGTCGATCAATAACACCTCACCCCGCCTGGCTATACGTCATATTATGTTACAGTACACAAGCTTGTAACCTTCTGGTTGAATCTTCTTTTAAGTTACGCCAAAGACTTGAAGAATTATTCAATATAGATGAATTCAGTTGAGCATTGCAGCCAAGCAGGCGACTGCCAGCTCTTCGCCCGGGAACTAGGCCGAGGAAATTGGCAGAATCACATTGATTTTGTTGTAGCGCTGAGATACAGTAATGTGTTTGTGTTCTGTCCAGCTCGGAATCGTCCTCCACTGGCACATGATGGACTGCAGAGTCGCACCTAGTTCCTCAGGGGGTGTTACTGGACCACTTGAAGACAGTCAGATAGGAACCATAAACGCTTGCCTTATCACCTCTTGGCTGTAAAACATTGTTTTCTTTCACATTTCTATGAATATTATTGTGATCTGCTAGTAAAGGTCTGTATGCAGAATAACTTATTGTTAAATAAACTTTCATACTCGTAAGAAAAGAGCAGAAATGTTGGTTGATGTTCTGGATCCGCATCCAGAACACCAATGTGTTAAATGTGAAAATGTGTTGCTCTTTCAACAAAAGAAACTTCTAGGTTCTCGCCATATTGAAAATTCTAATTTTTCCAACACCAGTTTAAATACAGCAGCGTTCCCATCTCATCCTGTATGTCCAGAACTATCTTTGGATATAGCAGAATAACATTGGATTGAAATGAGCAGGTTATCAGAAGTATGTGCTCTCTAACACCTTTTATAGTTATTTGTATTTTTTATTTATTTATTTGATTAACCAGCTCATGCGAGGAATTATTGAAAATAGCAACAGCAATATCTGTGTATTTACATCCATTTACAATAATCATAGAGATAGTAAAGAAAAAGTAGGAAGTGGTGGAGTTGTATTATTGTTGTTTGCTATTATTCCAATTTTTTCAATAATATGTTCCTTTATTTGATTTGATTATAAAGTTCAATTTGACAACTAACAATCTATAACTATTGTATTTGAAAAATACACTCTAAACCACCATCAAAACAAAGCTCAATACTGAACACAGTCACTAAATAAGTTTATTTTTAAGTTGTAAAGTTGTGCATTTTGTTTATTACATTATACCAAAGCCAATTCATTCATTATGTAAAAAAATATATATATAGTTTTACTGATTTAAACTGCTTTTCATTAAGATAAATATATATACATTAGGTCTATTTCATTAAGATAAAAGTTAAGGAAATATGGATATTTTTGTATTATAAATATAAATGGATGCTTTAGGATATAAATAAACGTTTGATCTAAAGGGAAATAAGCTGCAGGTTGATATGATCCGCTTCTCCAACAGTCTTCAGTCCTCTATTATAACATTGAAAGAAAAAGAGAATAATATAAACGTGTTTGAATTCATCGTTAACCTTAAAATAATGAATTTCTTAATCTTAACACCGATTGATCTCAGTCCCGTTTTGATCCCAAAATTAGATCCACATCAGATTATTTTTAAACAATAAAAGTGCGTCTCCAGCGGATCCAGGAACAACAGGAAGAACCCCAGCTGGGAGCGGCATCTGAAGTCGTGATGTCGAGATCAATGCATCAACCTTCATCTCGACTCTCGCACGACCTGATCCTCTTGAAATCTGGACAGGAATCCTAGTCTCCATCGTGACTGACGACTGTCACCGAGCACAACAACAACAACAGGCTGTCCTTGTCAGGCGGACACAGGGCGGAGGATAAACCTGTCCCACCTGTGTCTGCAGACAGGACTCAGAAAAAAAAAACTGGTGGTGTCATGACTCACGCGTTGCCGACGTAGATCCTCGGGAAGACCTCGTTGAAGTGCTGGCTCGGGAGGCTGTAGAAGCCGCTGCCGTTGGACAGCAGCTCGTTGAGTCGCTGGACCGACACCTCGCCGCCTGGCGCCGGGGCTTCAGCGGGGAGCTGCTGCTGCTGCTTGGTGGGACTCTGGTGCTTCTTCATGGCGGGTCTGCTCAGACGACACTCAGGGTCAGCTCTCGTGCTCGCTCCTCGCACACTCGCATCTTATCTGCGCACGTGAGACGCGCGCGCGAACAAAAAAACCTCTTCTGTCTGGGGGTCCAGTCTGGCACGAACGGCACGAGCTATTCCACCCGCCTTTTACGGGCGATGACGTCAAATACATGGTTTCAAAGCACGTCTTCCGGTGACGAGATTTCACAATAACGCAACCTGTGGCTCGAGGAAAATAAAAGATATCTGCGCCGCCCGGGAATCGAACCCGGAGCGCAAGAATGGGAATCTTGCATGTTACCACTACACCAGCGGCGCTTTTGATGTCCTCACGTGACAGACACCCGAAGCAAAAGGTGTTAAGACAGGCGGTGAAAATACAAACCAGGTACAGTTTGGTGTTTTCCTGCGAGGTTCAGGAGTTTTATTTTGTCTCGTGAATCGCGCTGAGTGTCTTAGTTGACGCTACCTTGACGCACTTGTTCAGCAGACACACCCCAGTCGCGCTCAGAGTGACATGGATTCCATTGTTTTAGTTGTTGCTCTTCTGACGTCACATGTGGAACGATTTCCTTAGATTTCCTTGGATTTATTGAAGTAACTGTATCCATGTGGAAGTATCTAAATAACAGGTCGATTAAAGGAAGGTTTAACTTAAATTTACTAAATTGTTTGCGTTAATTCTAAGTTTATTATTATCATTAACAAGACTGTATTTTACATCTGTCTTTTTTTTTCAAGACTGTAATTGTTTATGGCTGTATTTTTCAAATCATTTTTTTAGTTGAAGGCTTTATTTTTACATCTGTATTTTTTTCAAGACTGTATTTATGTATTTAATTTGGTTCAAGACTGTTTTTTTAAATTTGTATTTTGTTAAAGACTGTATTTTTCTATTTGTGTTTTGTTCAAGGCTGTTTTTTAAGGTTTGTATATTGTTGAAGGCAGTGTTTTTATATTTTTATTTTATTTTATTCTTCATATTTGCTTCAATAATTTATTTTTACATTGTACTTTGTACAATACCTTTTTTTTATATAGTACTTTGTTCAAGACCATATTTTTGTATAAGAATGTTGTTTATGATTTGTGTTTTAACTTTTGGATTTTGTTCAATACTTTATTTTTATATAGGTACTTTCTTCAAGGTTGTACTTTTTTTTCAATCTTTTCAAGACTGTGTTTTTAAATCTGCATTTTTTTTTCAATACTGTATTTTTGTATTGTTACTTCCTTAAAGGCTGTATTTTTATATTTTAATTTTGTTCAAGACTGTTTTGGTATGTTGTCAAGGCCTTCTTTTTATATTTGTATTAACTTTGGCCATTGATGTGTATTTTAGGAATGCTGGTGTGTGAGATCAATAAAGTATATCTCTTATCTAATTAAATCTATCTGACATCTTTACATTATGTTTTCGGTTACTTGACCTATCCCAGCTACATGGGGCAGATGGTGAGGGACACTCTGAACAGGTCACAAACAGAGCACAAAGATAAACACAAAACTAAGTCTTCACAAATCAGTATATTTCAAGGTTGTGGGCGGAAACCTCTGCAAAGAGACAACAGAAGTGCTTTTAATGCAATATTCGTAATACCCACTAGATGGCGACATATGCATGTAGCTTTTCTTTTTACGAACGAAGTGAGTACAAAACGTCGTCCGACTTCTATAGTCGATCAACTCAAAATCCCATATATAATAATAATAAAACAAATATCAATTTGATTAAATATAATAAACCATTAATAATAGCTTCACTTCACCGTTTTGTTTGGGACGTTTGAAGCAACATTTTTGGTCGTATGTAATTTCAAATCATCCTGGTTAAAAAAGCTTTATTTTTTTAGTGTAAGGTTTAAGAGTACATTTTATATCACTTTAAATTATTAAAACATAATGTTTTTCGATGGGTATTCGTCAGGGTAAAGTTTCAACAATACCGATTGATTTATAAGAAGGAAAAAGAAAGCTACAAAGAACAACTTAAACGGGTTTCTGTGGGTTTAAAAAAAGAGTGACGTCAGTAAGGTACTCCAGTATCAAATACTCTGGAGGTGACCAAGTTTTGCCAACATGCTTTGTCATGGATCAATTTAAAACCTCCAGGCAAACACTCTGATGTAAAAGCATCTCCTGTCATTAAAAACAAACTTTGACTGTCATGAAAAATAAACAAAATATTCTTTAATCACTTGATTATGTCAAAATAGTCTTCACTAGTGTTCTCGGAACTGAACCAGTGACAAAGATAAATATTGATTATGGAGCAGGCTGAGGGTTATTAAAACGTCAGCTTACAATAAAGTGGTCTGACACGCCATTAGAATTAGAATTATTAAGGTTGTTACAAGAGCCCTGAGATGGAGAAACATGTTACTGAGCTGTTACTAACAAGTTTAAACGTCTGATTTGGGACTAAATAAGTAGGTAAACAACATTCCAGTTGTGAAAGTGAGTCTTATCAGTTTTATTGCTATATTGTAATATTTTCTTCTTATTATAATTTTAAAAAATATGAGTATGTTTGTATTAATATGTATGTATGTTAAGTATTTTTCTATTTCTTTTTCTACTGAAACAACTTAAGTTTCCACTCTGTAGGATGGATAAAGGATTATCTTATCAGTTATCTTATCTTTTAATTATTAGTTTTTACAATTTAACATCTGGTTTACGATATCATCTTATCTAAAATCTTATCAACATGTTTATGTGGCAGGAATACAAGTTTTCATATCATGAAGTTTTCCAACATCTTAACAGCAGTGGGATGCATTTAATAACAACAATGAGTAACTAATTTTGTTCAATTCCCTGTGAATGAAACGACAATAAGAAAAAAAACCTTGAATCCTGCACTTCAAACACTTGTTTGTGGTTGTCTATTTATACATGTGACCTTTGACCTGTCCCAAGTATCACCTCCCCTCGCCCAGAGTAGATTGGATAGACCCTGACCTCCCGTGACCCTGTTATGGTATAAGCATGAGATAATGAATTAAGGGATGCATAGAGATGTTGAAGGCTCAACACTGACTTTCCTACTATGAAAATAATAAAACCTCTAAATCTCTATGTTCTACCTTGTATTTGTCGGTCTCTACTGGATTTGAAATTGTCCAGCTTTAAAATGAAACCTGTGGAAAAGGAAAATCCACCTGCACCCTTCACAAGAAATCCCATAGCAACAGTTGCTAGGAGTGCAAATACAAGCCAGGCTGAATCAAAGACAGGCATAGCCTCAATTTAATATCCATCAAGTAAAGTAGTGATCTGAACACTGTCGCCTTCATGTGTGGCATGACAGCCGGGAAAATTTCTTCCATCAGAGGGATCTGTTGCCATGGTGACGGGCAGCTTCCACTGCCTTAATTTTCCATGAGAAAAAAACTGTGGGGCTTTAAGTGAAGGAGGTCAGAAGTTTCTCTGTTTACATTACACAACCCATGAGTGGAAAGTTTTTAATGCTTTAAAGTTATATTAAATTGTGGCCACATTTAAAAAAAAAAATTCAATTTAATCATTAATCATTTTATTATCCTAGAGATTGTTTTGAAATAAATGTGTCTTTTAATGTAATTTATTGTAATATCATTAAATTTTTACAAGAGGACGTCAAATATAAATGGTTCAATTTACCTGATTTAAGTATCCTTAAAGTATCCTTTATAACACTTTGTCCTTTTAAATCAACTGAAACTGAAACTGAACTTCCACAACACTCATTACTTGCATTTGTCGTATCATTGTTTCTTCTTGGTGTTGTGTCCACCTTTTTATTCCTTTAATTCCACTGTAACCACGTGTCCTTTCATCTAACAGTGTTTCCTTTGAACCCTTTTCTTTATTACATCAGCGAACTGCTCCTCTCGAACTTTTGGAGCAAGACAAATATCATCTCAGTATTTCCCACAAGACACTGGCCAATAATGTCGAGAAGCTCGAAACACATAATGTACTTGTTCTGTCGACACAGAATTGAAAACACATGGCTCACGTTAAAAGGTTTTAAGCTGTCTCTCAACACCGATATCTTCATTTAATTTACACAATCTTACTACAAAAAAATAATTTAGAAACATGTTTTAAAACATTTCATGGTAACACAAATAATATATCATGACAAAGGTTGTGGGGCATGTAAAATGTAATGCAAAGTTTTAAAATATTGCTAATTTGTAAACAAGTTTTCATCCGTTGCTTCTTCTACTTTCCTGGGGCGAGTAAATTAACATGACAAAATTACATTTCATGGGATGATAATTGTGTCTTTATTGGCTCATTACAATATCTAATCAAAGTTATCATACAGTAAGTTATTGAACCCATTTATTTATTGGATTTAAGTTATTATTATTTAGATTTTATTAACTAATTAATTCCCCTTTTTGCGACTTTGTTAGTTTCATATAGAGCCATCGATCTTGTTAGCAACATGACATATCTATAGACTTAACTGTCATGCTGTTCTTTTCCAATTAAAATATATTATGTTTTATTTATTTATATATTCATTTTTATGACAGCTAAATTGAAAGCAGTTCAAACCGAGAGCTTTTATTTGTCCGTTTCAAAGTAGATCTACTATTGCTTTGGCAGCTGTTTGCTTGTAACTAAACTCAATCAGACGTTTTTTACGGCCTGTCAGAAAGTAAACTGGCCAGCAGCCACCAGCGCTGCTTTGTAACGTTACATCTGAACGCGAGCTTGATAAACACGCTGGATTCTCAGAGACGGCCCCATCTGGCTTCAGAGAGGCAACGACTTAACATTGATTCAGTAGCATTTTTATTGACATCCTCGGCTTTCCCTCCTCCAGTTCTGGGATCCTGCAGAAGTTAATTAGATGACCGGCACCTGAGTCTCGCAGCGACGGCCGACAAACAATGAAGGCAAATCTCATTACGCTGACCCTGCACTGACTAATATCTGGTATTACCTCTTATCTCGCTACCAAACACCCACCTCATGCAGTCTGGGACGCACTGATTAGACTTGGTGTGTGTCTGGTATCCCCCCAGAAGACGTCTTTAATGTGTGATCATAAGAGATGAGTGATGTTCCAACTGAGATTTATCGATTGCAGGTTAGGCTGCAGTTAACTCGGGTGTCCTTCCTGGACAAAAAAGGGGTTTAAAGTTCAACTAATGTTGTTATTTAAGTATCTTAAATATATTTTGGACCTCTATTGTACTCATCAGTATGTTTCTGTTTGTACAAAAACCCTCATTGAAATATTTACGTTAGTAAATGTGCTTAAGCCCCGCCCACTGAAAATCCTGTTTATTATAACCACACGCCATACTTCTGTGATTGTGAAGCATCAGGGTTTGTCACCGCACGTCATCAATCCCTGAAGTATCCACCTCCAAATGTCATGTATAAAGAAAGAAGCAGGAGGAGTGAAGCCCATTATTACATCATAATGGACTCCACTCTCGTAACCTCTCATTCGCTGAGATTTCAGACGGGGGAGAACTTTATAAAGTAATAAGTTCAAAACATGGTCATGATGAGGGACTTACTGCATCTTGGAGAGGAAGACTTCAACATTTAAAACATGTGAGTCAGGAGAGTTGAGTTTTCACATTAGTTGCCACTTAAAATCAGATGTTGAATAAAAGACCATTAAAGAATGAATAAAAAAGTGAGATCCAGTTCCAGGAAAACTTTCGATCCTAAATAAGAAGCAGAGAGTTGACTTGTTAAATCGCACTAAAAGGGTAAAGAGGAACAAAATGTGCTCCTCATCTTTCTTCAAACTTTCCAGGCGACATATTAGCATTTCTCCCCCACATGAGTGGTTTCCCGAATTATCCAGATGGTCTCTGCATGTGCTGTACTTTGTCATTTGGGCTTCTTCTTCCTCTCCACATGCAATTGTAATGCACGTCTGCCCTGTTTAGCCGAGAGCACTTTTCATACCGTGTCTCCATCAATCTGGGCTTCTTTCATTCCCACTGACCACTGCGCACTCTGAGCTTTTGTGAGCTCGGAGGAGAGTTATCCGTCTTGTACGACAATAGGCTTCTTTGAGGAAGGGCGTGAGGGGTGAGACCATCTGGCTGAGCAGTCATCTTGATCTTGAGGTGTTTCAAGGAAATGGTCATTTGGTCAGTTTATGTGGGGAATAAAGCAATAAAGCAGAACAGAAAGTACAGAGTTGAGTGTTCATGACACAGTGACCACTGTAACTTTCTGCATGACTGCGCCTGTGAATGTAGACTTGAGGCCAGATTACCGACCACTCTCTCTCTCTCTTCTGGGTGGCCACTTCCATTAACTCGCTTTAGAGAGAAGAGTCTGACGGCGAGAAGAGGTCGTTTGTTTAACTTAAAAATGCAAAGATTCAAAATGCAGTTCATCACAAACAGCGTAGTCGACCAGACTTCCCTTTACCTCACCTCATCCCAAAGGTCAACTAGTTCCAAAGTGACGACGTGTGATCTCTTAATCTGGGTCAGCTCTGTCCTTCCTCTCCTTTCATCTGGACATGCCTGGATAATCATCAAAAGGACCAGGTGACTTCCTGTCCAGGGCAACCCAGACCATTGTTGGCAGAGGTGCAGAAACCTCAGAGTGTTCAACTGGCCTGACAATGGTTTCACATCTACTTCACATCTAATCGTTTCACACCTTCTTCAACCTATAGACTTAGAGACTCAGTCATTTGTGAAGTATCTATTCGTCCAAAACAGTTTATACATATTTTTTAGTACATCGGTTTGTTTAACTAGTTTTTTAATTTGGTAAAACGTCACAAACTAGTTTTGCACTTCCCAGCGTAGATAAGATATTGGCCTCACTTTCCGTCCATGTGATTTGTTTCTTGTTGCACCTCCCTCCTCTCTCATCAACACCACAGGTATCACGGCTACCACTGTAATGAGTGATCGTAAACAACAACAGGAAAACACTATGTCCTCGCCCATGAGAGGTTGTCGGTGTTGGACTGTTGCGGTTTTTCAGCAAAGTGGAAGCAGACGACATTCCATGTTGATAAAGAAACGCTGAATATCTGCCAAACCACTTATCTAGTTCAACCTTAACCTTGTAGATACTGTTATAATGTTAATTGTTTTAGTTGTCAACGCAGCCTTCAACACTGTTAACATTCTTTTAACAGAACATCTTAACTACCAGGTTAGCATCAGAGAAATGCACTGACTAACCTTTGAAACATAACGTTTGTGGGGAGATCTTGAGTTCTACCGCCAATGTCTCCTGTGGCGTACCACAAGGCTCAGTTTACGGTACAACTTTATTTTCTATTTGTATCCTTCCCCTTGGTCAGAGTTTAACTTTTCATAAAATCTCGTATCATGTTTATGCGTACGACACACAGATATATACTTTCCCTTCAGAGACTCTCGAGGCCTAGCTTTAGTTTTAGCTTGTGAATGCCTCAGAACGTTCTTCAACTGTAAAAAATCCAAATCAGAAATCATTGTCTGCCTTCTCCCAGTTCAACTCTTGTAGACGACCCTCGCTCGACTCATCTCTTTTGTACGACTTTCAGTCAAAATACTCAAAAATAATTAAAGACGGAAACCCTATCCTCAATAAACCCGAAAAAAAACCTCACCCATAACCTAATTTTCTTAAGTATTGATTACTGTAACTAATCTGTGGCATCTTCCAAAAGGTTATCTCTCTCGCTTCAAAATGGTCTCAAACTCTAGGCTTTTACTTTCTTTAAACAGATGACATCACATCACATCACCACCGTTTTACTTTCATTCCATTGTCTTCCTGTGCGTTCACAAATAAATTGATTATTTTACTTATTACTTTTAAATCTCGACTTGGTCCTAGGTCTTAGATCCTCAGGACCGGTCCCTGTTAGCTGTTTCAAAGTCTAGAATAAGGCTAGAATCAAAAAGGGGATAAACCTTCTCCGTCTATCTCTCAGCCATCCTCGACTTTGAAACCTCCAAACCGAGAAGATAAGACTGGGTGTGTCCGAGACTTTTTTAAAAATCCCTTTTTTAAAAACACGCTTTTACAGACTAGCCCTTATGTAAGGTTGTCCTTTAACTCTTAACTGGATTCGATAACGGGGGTTTTCCTCACACTTCATCATTTTTTGAATGTTATTCGATGATCCTGTCTTCGTAAGACATGAAACTGTCATTTCATACTATTGTTACTGTTGTGCTGTTCTGTAATGTACTGTTAGAGCACCTTGTGGCGACTGAAGGGATATAAATGAAACGATCATTATCATTATAACATGTCATATTATATTATAACATATACATACACATATAACATAATATTAGACAAGTATTAAAAATTAAGAATTTTAAAAAAATGTAGTGATTGTAGCAATTTTTAATGAATCCTGTTATTTATTCACAGCTTTGTAAACACTCTGTTGTTGTAAATCGCTTTCAATGAACAAGGTTATATGCGGCAAACATTTAACTTCTATTGACAACTGCTGCTGAACATTCTTTTTAAGATGAATTGACTTTTCTTTCCTTTCATTCCTTCGTGTTGATTCAACGCGACAGCTCTTTCAAGTCAAACCCGGTCTTACTTTATGAAATATTTACTTAATAAGTCAATCTTCACTTGAAATTGCCTTCTAAAGTAGAAAATTCATGTCGTCCCATATTGAAAAAGCATATCAGCAGTTCCAACCTTATTCCCCTTTATTACTAAATAATTGATACTGTGATTCAGGCTTGTATTATTCAGTCACTCGTCCTCTGAGTGCTGAAATAGCGTGGTCATGTCTTCCTACTATGGTCCTCCTTAAACTGGACCATAAATCACCGGAACGATCAGGATCTGATGTCGGTCGATCTCTGAGTTTAACCCACATGTGGCGATACAGATAACCTCCTGGCCCCGACACAAACATGTGTGCAGGGTTCGAACCACAAACAGACCCCTGTGTCATAATCGGATCGGCCTGTTTGAGGAAAGGATTTCTCCCGTTCGGCTCGAATGCGATTTACCGCATGTTCCGCTCATAATGGGTCACTTTGTCAAACGGTGATTAGCCTTAACGTCGTTTCCACCTCAGCGATAATGTGATAACTTGGGTGTTGTCTTAGGTAAGCCCGGGGAAATAATGGCCGAGGGTGTGAGGGCACGTAAGAGAGGGGATTGTTTCGTTTTGGGATGACAGACCCTCTAATGAGCTGGAAGAGATTTAGGAGCAACTGAGCGGAGTAGGTCTCGCTCTACGAGTCCTAAAGTGATTATGTGTTTTAATGCTTTAATGCTCCACTGCTTTCTTAGACTCCAAAAACCATAACAACCGTCCGGCTTGTTGTTGTTACGCAACATTACTAGATGGAGTTATATCATAATCGTGGTTAAAGCTGGTTATTTACTAGACGTGACCTTCTTTACAACCTCAGCCATTGATACATTTGATTTTAAATAGTTTATGTATGAACGTAAATGAAGACAATGATTCAGTTGGAAAATATTACTGCAACTTTCACACATTTGTCTCAGTTCAACTGTCTCCTTTTCGAGCTTGGCTTCATCAACACTTTTAGGTGAGGAAAAACGTTTTGTCAATGATCCGTTAAGTAATAGCTGTGTGTGAGGCAGAAACAACTTCTATTTCTACTGTCTTATTAATCATGAGTAATATGTTTGTACTACTTTGATCCTTCTATATTTATTGATTTCTGTTGCGGAAGAAAAACACGTTAGAAGCAACACAAAAACAACAAAATGACTCTTCTAAATGAAAAAAAAACAAAAAGGAATGAGGAAACAAACGACTCACACAGAGCAGGCAATTTCTTAGTTCCACCGCTCATGGGTTGAAAAAGCATGTGTCAGGAAGTTTTCTTCATATCATGCTGCCAAGCTAATCTCATGTGGCCCGCCGGATGGTTGTCTCAAAACCAATGTAGATTAATGTTCTTGTTTATATGTTGACTTGGAAGGATTCCAGTGTTTAGGATAAGATAAATAGATCAACAATCTTCAACAATTATACTGAGACGTCCAATAAGAGTAAAAGGGATTTTGAGAACAAGGAATTCACTTGGTTTGATGGAGGACAAACACATAGGTAATTAGCATATGACCAACTAGATATTGTACTCAGACTAAAGTTACAGGCAGTTAATTAAATATACATTTTGTTCAACCTTGTGTCATTAAGTGTTGACATGTGAAC
The DNA here is from genome assembly GCF_982586985.1 of Callionymus lyra. Classification (NCBI taxonomy): domain Eukaryota; kingdom Metazoa; phylum Chordata; class Actinopteri; order Syngnathiformes; family Callionymidae; genus Callionymus; species Callionymus lyra. The sequence continues at coordinate 22,884,156 of NC_141819.1, forward strand.
ATCTGCAAAGACAGACGAGGTTTCCTCTTGATTTGAGGTTGCATTTCACACATAGAAGGGACATTTTATTAACTCAATTTATCACACCCTCAACTCTTAAGGGCACAATTCTTAATTACAAGACAGTCTTGTTTTTCCCTACAGACGGTGTGAGAAGAATGCACATCAGCAGTATACTGAAACTGTTGTTGACTCAGATTCGATTTATAAGTCGTAGCTAGCCTTACAAATACTAGTTGATCTTGCTAAGCTCTAAAGACTTTTGGTTAAGATCTTTTATCAGTGTGTGGTGTGAGCAAAGAGATCATCAAAGCAGCCTCAATCCAGGCGAAACTCTCAGAAGCCCTACCAGAGCATCATGATTTAGTTTGTGTCTGTCATTAGGACTGTCCTGGAAATGATCCATTAGTCTTGTTCTATCTTTAGACACGTGCCATTCGTCTGCTGGACGGAGCTGACAAGACATATTGACTCGTGCTGAAGGGAGTGGATCAGCGTGTCATGGAGCATCACGGCTGAATTCCTGCTTGATTTGCCATTGATCCCTCGGCCACAGAGGCTGGTGTTGAAAGGATTAGAGGGATTATTCTCTTTAATTTCTACAATGTTTTCACAACGTGTTGTCTTTAAGTGCCGGAGCTCCAGTGTTTGCATTTTATTGACACAAGACCAAGTTGTTTATACTTACCCATCATTACAAACATGAATATATCATCATAACAATAATTAAGACAGGTTTTCATTCTGATATACAGATTCGCCTCTTCATTGCTTAATGAAATCATGTCACAAATATCTACTTCATAAAAGAAAGATGCAGTTACTTATTGTGATGCTAAATCATAACCATTAGAAACAAAGAGTAATTAAATGAATGAATAATCTTTGCAGACTTTATACACGCCGAACAATGATCACTTGCCTGAAACTAAACTCGTCAGTGCTCAGAATATAATGAAGTTTTTCCAGTCTCTCTTTTTATCTTTCAGTCAACACACACACTTGCAGTGAGTAAGTTAACAAACAGTTACCAGTGGACCAAACTTTTTTTTTTTTTATTTATTTTATGTTTCATGTGCTATGGTCATCACCCAAAGGTTAAGGATTCTGAAATTATGTGTCGTCAAATCTTGCGACCAAACAATGTTATTGTTTATTTCCATGACTAGTTCACACTCAATATAACATTAGAATTTTGGAGAATGTCTTCTTTTGTCCATTAAAATAAATTGAAAGAAAACTAAAAACATATTTAGTTTAAAAAAAACAACATTATATCATGTTGGTTGGTTATTAGATGATTAATACCTAACTACAGGTTTTTAAATATACATGATAGAAAATAAAATAATAAATGAACATAAACTTAAATAATATTAAATGAAACCTTACTTTTGTATGTAATTTAAGGGGGGGAGTCTAAAAATGTAATGGCCCACCATTGGTGTAGAGATTATCCAGCTGTGCTTGAATATATTTCTTCAAGTCTCTGGTTGTTTATTTGGAAGAGAACACAAGTTTGGAGTAAGTTTCCAACCTGGTAAACTTAATGACTTATTAATGAATTATATTTTTTTGCGTAGAAAATAGTTTAGGACAAAGTCATCAAGATAACTAGTAGATCAAGGGATAAAAAAGGGTTTTGAAGGGTCAAAGTATTCAAGGAGAAAAACTTAGTGTACACACTTTACAGACCACCAATTTATCACTGGACTTATTATTTAACACCCATGTGCACTCACAACTACATCAGCTATTATCTGGAGTACGAGGATTAGAGTTAAGGTTAGGGTTAGGGTTAGGGTTAGGGTTAGGGTTAGGGTTAGGGTTAGGGTTAGGGTTAGGGTTAGGGTTAGGGTTAGGGTTAGGATTAGGGTTAGGGTTAGGGTTAGGGTTAGGGTTAGGATTAGGGTTAGGGTTAGGGTTAGGGTTAGGGTTAGGGTTAGGGTTAGGGTTAGGATTTTTGTTTGTATAGCCAGTGGATGAATGACTTCGTAACTGCAAGAGTCACTTGTGCGACCCTGGGAACAGTTGAGTCAGCAGCCAAAATAAAGGCTATTATGTTGTTTTGGTTTGTCAGATGTGTCATTGTGGGATGCTGACTGTGCTAGTTAAATTACTGTATAGGGTTTTTTGAATTACACATGTGAATAAGTCTGCTTTTCACATCAAGGGAAGATCGTCATCCGAGCTGCCAGAACGCCTCTGTAGTGGTTTTCTCTTCTCGTGCAGTGTCAGGCCAGCGCTGTCGTCCCTCTCTTTGTAACCTTGACAGAGGAAGCCAAGCCTCACTGAGTGCCTGTGAGCACTGAGCTATCTTTAGCTGGAGTTGAAGCTCCTACCACTGGCCTCCTCTTCCTCCTCCTCCTCCTCCTCCTCCTCCTCCCAGCCCACTCACTGTTGGCTGCACATGCAAACATGCACACTCATGCATGCCTGCAATACACACACACTGACATACATATGCACACTGCAGAACTGTTACCGGGCAGATTAGAAGGAGCAACCTAGTTCTGGGATCAAAAGCTGAATATTTGTTTCTTGGTGAGGAGTGAGCGATGAGGCTGACTGGGGTTCCTGGAGCAGCCCAGATTCCTGCCCGAGGCTGAGATGAGCTCCACAGGCTCGCAGGCAGCACTTAGTCAGACTTTTATACATGCTGAACAATGATCATTTGCCTGAAACTAAACTTGTCAGTGCTCAGAATACAATGAATTTTCTCCAGTCTCTCTTTTCGTTTGTGCAGTCTGAATCCTTGGATTTAATCAATGATTATTATCTCATATATTGATAATAAACCTCCAGATTAAGGATCACCTGGTCCAGTTATCTAATAGAACATTTTTTAATTCGAACAAAAACAATGTTTTTGACCATTTCTTTTTGATGTTTGTCTTTTATTTGTACACTCAGAAAAACATTAAATCCCTAACACACATCTGAATTCTACCTTGTCCCACAGAAACCTCAAAGATATCATATTTTCTGACCATGGATAACCATAGTTTAGCTTTAACACAATTAAGTCCAATTATCGAAGATATATTATGTTTTTATCATGATTTTATCATATTAACATGATTCTTTTAGTAAAGACATTTGCTTCTATTGTTATTACGTTATACTTATTTGTTTAAATGCTTGAAAAAACGTTTGTTTTTTGTTTAAAAAAAAGGGTTTATACTAAGACAATATAACTTTAATTGGTAAACCAGGATGCCAAGCTGAGCCCGGGCAGAGAGAAGTTTACAATAATGATGTAAACAGACAGAGTTAGTGTGAACTGTCGCTTTCTGACACGTCAGCATCGCCTAATGCCTGTCGTTTTAGATTTAGACTTCTGTGTGTGGGTTCATGACTGCATCATTGTTAGGCCAGTTTTACTCCAGAAGAGTATCTTGACATACGAAAGATAATATAATAAGGTAATATATAAGATATATTACTTTAATCTGTTAACCTTCCTTGTTATTTCTTGAGCAGATGTCCAGAGGAAGAAGTTCAATTGAAGCCACAAAAGCTCATGAAGCTACATTAGACGTGAGACACTAACAGTGCTTGAGTTCTTTGGGATATTGTTTTTCTTGTGAGCACTAAAGAAATAAAAGCCCATCGCTCAGGGCCGGATATGGTTACATCACAACATGTGCTACTTACGTTAAAAGCAAGTCCACTTTAACTTCACGTGTCAGCAGCTGTTGAGTTTCAGTTTTAACATTATTTTTTATTTTTGAAAATGTATTTCAATGGCCGACCTGTGTTTTCTTAACTTTAAGTAATGTCCACGTCATAGTTCAGCTTTTACTTTATTCACCTACTGTTTCTGACTGAGCATTGTTGCTACATTTATCTTTTCACCTCCGGCAGTAAGTAAGTAAGTTATATTTGTAGAGTGCTTTTCTAGACCAGGGTCACAAAGCGCTTAAACAATCAAAACAATACTTCATAAAATATATACTAAGAATGTCAAGACAACACCGAGACAAACACAGAAGCAGCTAAAACTTCTTTAAAATTATGAATTCTAGCTAGGAGAAGCATCTATTTAACATTATGCCCTACATAACATTAAAGTTAAGGCAGTACACTATCATTGGACAACATCAGGATTCAGGATGTTAATCAATGTAATCTCAGCCGAGTGGTTAGAGGGGGAGATTTAAATGGCAGTGAACATTATAGTTCGCTTAATAGCAATCTCAAGGCAGCCTTATCGAGTGTCTGCATTCCTGTCAGTGGCATCCCAAGTGATACTTTTAGATCTTATTCTGAATGACCTCATTTTGTATTATGATATTTGGGCTTAAGAGTATGAGAGTATGTTCACAAATTCAACTGTGTATCCCAAATCCTCTCCTGTTAATTAAGATTGATGTTTTGAAGAAATAAAAAGCACAAATTCCCTTTTACAATTTGACTTTTTATTGATTGACATTTCCAAAGCTCCACATTGATCCTCCTCTCCGTGTGAAATTGTTAACGGCGTCAATTATATGAATTATGCGTCATAGTGAGTCTGGCTTGTCTCCCTGACACAGAATGGAAGTTTACCAGTGCACCTGTAATCCCCCCCCCCCCACCCCTCACACACACACACACACACACACACACATCCTCTTACCCGTCTCTGCATTGCAGCATCTGAAACTTTCAGGAGAGCATCAACGCTGGACTGTCATCTCTGCCATGTGCTCAGACTGCCAGGCATCATGAAGGGTAATAGGACACCCTTCTGCCTCCGTCCGCCTGTCGTACCTTTCTGTCCCCTGACACTCCTGCGAGCCTTTCCACGCCACTGCTGACAGTGATGAGACGCTATTACTCTGCAGAGGAACATTCCATTTTTGTGCGATCATGTGTTTGAATAAACAGCGAAAAGATTAGATCAGGCTGGAAAATGATATTTTTCTCCGAGCACAAGCGAGAATCTGCTGCTAACCTCCTGCTGCTTTTTTTCACCCTCCTCTACACTCTTGTGTGCTCTCAGTTGTTGAATATTGGATGGAATCTTGCTTCAATGAAAGTGTGTTCCAGAGAAAACATCTGAAAGCATTAGCTTTTCTGTAAAACGGCCTTGTGTCCTTGATGAGATGAGAGTGTTTAGCGGCACGTGGTGCCCAAGGCTTCCTTAACCGCCGCATTCTACGGCTTGAGTTCTAATGCGTTTCTAATGAAACTCGGAGCAGTTCTGAACTGTCTCAGATCATTGGAGGCCTCACTTAAGGATTCCGCTGTGAGCCCTGGGACATTCTTACAACGGTCTACCTCTTCCCTTTTCACATTTTCAAAGATAATATGGTAATCAATGTCATCACTGAAAGTAAAGCACAAACCAGAACTGCATAATAACAGGAATAACAAGAGATGACAAAACACTTTTTTTTGTCATCTCTGTGAAGGAATTGCCTCAGTTCAGTATAAAAGGGATACAAAAGAGATAAAACAAAATAGTACCATTCTTGGGCAAGACTAGTTAAATCAAAAGGAGTCTTTATTTTCTTGAGAATAAAATAAACTTCTGCTGATTTAAAAACACAGGAGAAGCATCTCATACCGTTTTGATAGCTTTTCTGTCTTTGAAGTTTCTTGATTCTAGGTTGGTCACCGCGAGTCATCAATCCTAGAAGTCTCCACCTGCAAGGGACTCGCGGACTTCCCTCTCGTAACCTCTTGTTTGCTGATAATTCAGACAGGGAGAATTTTATAAAGTAATGAGAATCAGAAAATGGTCATGATGAGAAACTTACTGGATCTTGGAGAGAAAGATTTAAACATTTGAAACTTGTGAGTGAGTCAGGAGAGTTTTCACATTAGCTGAACCTTTAATTGATTTATCTTATTGAAAATGTTTCACTGACGAAGACTGAAAATCATGGTATAATATATCATTCCACTCGGAGAATAGAAGCGTAGGACGGAAGCGGTAATGACTGTATGACTCCACAGTCAGAGTGATTCTGTGTAACTGTATCTCCTCATTGCATTATAGTCGTGGCCCTGAGGACCTTGAGTTTGATTCTCTTGTAGTGTAGATGCTTTGAGATATGTTGGTGTGAACAGTCTTGACCTACTTCTAGGTCTTCTTGGTACTTTATGATAATTTCCTTTGTTTTTAATGAAAAGTAAATGTACAGTCAATCGTCAAGTCAGCCCAAACTTTCCTCATTTCCAAGAAAAGTGCTGAAGTGATGACTGTATTGTTCCTGGGCTTCAGGCCTGGCGTTTTTCACCACAAAGCAATTAGCACGCACACGCCCATTTTTGCTAACGGTGCCGAAATGTATCTGTAAAATTGCATTTCCACCAGGCTGACTCCGTGTGCTTCAAATGCTGCGAGCGAACAGAAAGATTAGATGACGATGGCGTGCTGCTGCAAACATAATTAACAAGCCAAGTCGACCGAACCCTTCTGACAAAAAGTAGCCAGTTAGGATTAGAGTAGGAATACGATCGGTTTCTTCATGTATTATTATAGAGATATCATTTGAGTTGTGGCTTCTAAACTGCTTAATCACATGACAGGAGCCTGAACTGGATAAGAGAACCACCTATTATCACTCCAGTCTAGACGTTGCTAGGAGTATTTATGGCCTGGTCTCATTACGCGAGTGATCCCTGGCAACACTCCCACTCTAAGGTCCTTCTAAAGGGATTAAACTAACGCTGGAAGACTTTGAGGAAGGCACCTATGCAAACAGGTCATGTGGTTGAACAGTATTACGAGATGATTTTTTGATTCATTAGTTGGATTAGAATGAGATGAACATCAATTTCATCAAAAACAAATAAACAAAATCATGGAAAGTGTGTGAACTTTATCCATGTTTGATGTTCATCCCGGTCTGGACCGAATAACGGGACAAATTCAGTGGTTTAAACAGTGAAACCTTTGATTGTAACATGAAAGAGCCACAAAAGAGAAGCGGTGAACGCTGGTGAAAGATCGCATGGATGAACAAATTGGACAAACTATGGGTGCCTCATTCTGGGAAACAAGACCCAAATACCCAATCTAATCCGCATGAATTCCCTCGTTTTCAATACCTTGTTTAATCATGCACTGTTGTGCACAAACAAGAACACATTTCTCAACCTGCTATATTTACTCATAATAGCATTCAACTTCAATACTTGTCATACATTCAGCAGCCTTGAGTTTGACTTACATGTGAATAAAGGTATTCAATCGTAATGATTGTTTCTCAGGTCATTTTGTCACTTTTGCATTATCAATTTCTCCTCTGGCTCTATTGGCCTGACACTTTCATTTGAGCTCATCAGCACCTCTAAGTCTGAGGCCATAGTTATCTTTAGCATTTGAAATTGATGCTCATTGTAAGAGGGCAGAAGTCGATTAATGTTCATGTTGATATGGTGATCTATAAAGATGTCCTTGTTCAAGATGAGATCAGGAACAGAGATTATGGATATACATTTGTTTACTTCCAATAAGAGTGAAAGTGATGAAAAGGAATTAAATGGGAGTGTTTTGGTGAATGACTTAGATTCAGTTTATACCTGTCTTCGGTAGCACCAGAGGATCAGAGAGCCCTGATGCAAAAAATTGTGGAGAAACAAGCAAGTAGGAAACAAAGTCCAGACAAAAGGCCCGGAGAAGAAACTAGATTTTATCAGTTTTATTTTGTCTTCAGAACAATTGAAAGAAAACACTGCTCAACCTCACCGAGTGTGACCTTGTGACATCCATGATGTTAAATATTTCTTAAACTCTACTGGGCTGATCTTGGTTCACGCTTACAGAACAAGCGTGTGATTTGTGTTGTGGGAATATTGTGGGAGTACCGTTTTGACATCCGTCTGTGAAGGAGGGTATCGAGTGAGCATGATGGTGGTGATACAGCGACCAAGGTTATAAAACTCTCAGCTGAATGGAACATCCTCAATAGTTAAAAAAAGGCTTTTCATGGGGCGAGTCGCTCACGCCTTTTTTTAAAGACTGGGTGAGAAGGTCTGTCATTAGCAGTTGAGGAAGTTAAGAGGATAAGGATATGGTTCTTGGTGCAGGGATCCTCTCTTTGGATGTGCAGCAAGACTTGGTGTCATGGCTTTTAATTCATGATAGATAACTCCCTTGCCTTTTAAAATTCACCTTCTCATCACTGTTAAGACAGTCAGTTGAAAATTCAAACTAAATAATTCAACATGTTTAACGAAGTTGGTTGAAATAAAGAAAAGAAGTGAGACTTTATTTGAAGTTTTCCAAACGTAAGGAATTTCTGTGTGAATTAATCATAAAGAGAAATAATCATTTCTATTTCAATGTGAATTCCGGGCTTAAAAAAACAACACATTTTGTTGACATCTGGCAACAATGAAGTATCACAGACTTGAAACCCACACATGCAAATTTGACCAAAGCTATCCTGAACCACAACCCCGGACAAATCCAGTTAGTGTTTGAAAACAAGGAACCACATTTTTTATGGAGTCGTTTGCCTTCATCTTTGTGCATATAAATGATCCATCCAGTGATAGCGAGTCATTGTGATCATTTTGTCACCACTCACTCCCACACGGAGCTGAATTCTGATAACGTGAGCATTATCACAAACACAAACCTCCAACGCCAGCACGACAGGTCATTCCCAGATGGATTCTTCTGCGTCGAGCTCACGCGCGGCCCAACTCCCACGTGATCATGACGCCTCCACCAGAAAGAAGCACAAGCACTCAATACAGCTGGTCCAGCAGGGAGCTGAGGAACAAGGGGAGCCGAGTGTCCGGGGAAGGACGTAATGTCAACAAAACCCACGAGGGATGAAACAAAGAAGCGCGTGTGATGTCGTGGATTAAGTCATCGTTTGTTCATACAGCTGTGATCGTTCATGTTCCCCTTTATTCAAGTTTCTTCTGGCCTGGATTTTACTTTGATCCAAACTTGTTTAAACTCAACAATGATGGAACAAATTGATCAAAGTGACCAAACAAGGAGAGAAATATACCAATATCCAAATGGCCAAATCAGGCTTGTTTGTAAGACTCTACTAAGTATATTCTTTAAACCCATCAGATTGGTAGGATTGATAAGAGAAAGTAGGCTAGCTGCACATTTTGGTAAAGTAACTTGGATTCCTGTTGTTCAAGAAAAGGCAGCAAAAATATAGAATTTGTTGGTATACTTTGGGTGCATAGTCCTAAATTACAGCACATATCTGGGTGTCTGGTATCTTTTACAGCAATATGACTTATCTGATGTTATGTCCACAGATACCTTATGTGAATTAAGGTGCCCAGCTGTCTGTTTGCAGGGCAGGATTCAAACCAGGAACTGCAGTTCGGCTCCCTTCAACCATTGCCTCCAGCACCAGTTTGACTGCCAGCAGTTCTTGGTAACGGTGCCGTCTGGGAGAGACTGTAAAAAAACAGGTGGCAAATTATTGCAGAGGCCAGTTATGTGTGATATCTACCAAATCTGATGTTTCTGTTTCTTTCTCCTGTCAAGATTCTGTTGAAAATGTGTTGTGGTATCAATACGTCTATGTTTCATGAGACCGAAATCCAAGTCGGTAACATATCAAAACCTTTATTTATCTTGTATTTGAAGACCAAAAAGCAATTCAAATAAATTAAAAATATATCAATGCTGTAAAGGATTTGTCTAGAAAATGAAATTCCAAAAAATTGTTGATGACTACAGTCGACATCATTTGTTCTTATCACTGCCTATAATGGATCAATCCGCACTTGATCATGTTCAAGAATTCTTACATTTTACTTCAGCGATCGAGGTCACACATTCCTTACTACACACTCTTTGAGCGATAAAAAAAAACACTAACTTGTTGTCTTTTTGCACCACATATCTGGGTTACAGCTCAATGTTCTGCCCGCTTTTAAATAACAATAATAGTCTGGATTAACACCGCTGGATAAAGCTCGTGTACCAGCTGGGATTGTGGATAATCCCAGCATGAGATTGGGGCTAGATTTTGGGTGTTAAAAAGGATGTGAAAAAGTATGTGCGCAAAAATTCAGATTAAAATGATTGATGCCATTTAAAATAATAGTTTTGAAAAGATGAATATTCCTTCACTACAATGAAGAACGTCTCTACAGTTTACTGAAATCACTGCTTTCTATTTGACCTACTTTAGGACCACAGTTACCAGGAGACGCTTCAACCTTATATTTCTGATAATATTTCGAGGTGAATTCAAAGATCAATGGGATATTTTGGCTGGAGTTCTTTAAAGAGAAAACATGTGTTTAATACAATTACACCGTAATTGAATTCCCTTCTGTTCAAAAGAGGATTTGGACATTTTATTGAAAAGTTTGACCTATTCCAGGGAGAACGCTTGCTTTTCTTAACATCACTTCCACAAATGTGTAAAAATGGTGCTTCGTTTTCATGGAGTGAACAAAGCAGTAACTGCACTGGCAAACAAGAAAGCAAAGACACAAAGAGCAGAACTTGCTGAACAAGGTCACATAAATGACGTTTATCCTTCAGTTATCTATGCTTTGGTCTGAGTTTTCGAAAAGCAACATTGTTTTTAATGGCCTTTAATCATCTTGGAGTTCTGTGTAGATGGCGGACCAGGTCATACCCTGAATATATATTTGATTAAGGAAACTTTCTGGATATCTGTGGAAAAGGTAAGGTAAGGTTAAACTTTATTGATCACTCAGGAGGTCTCCTTTGGGAAATTGTTTTTGCCAATAGCCAATACATACAGCATTTTTTTATAAAAAAAAAATAATAATAATTATAATAATAATAATAAATAAATAAATAAATAAAATAAATAATGAAATAAAAAGACATTCAACCAGTTGGTTTTTTTTCTTTCTCTTGTTATTTCAGTTCTGAGATCATTTGGCATCGGAGAGCAAACACAAACTAACTACGTCTTGCAACGGACATGGACACTTTATTTAAGAAGCCAGTAATATAGCGTATTGCAGTTGGAATGTAGGTGTTATATTTAAACCATAATTCAAGTTGTGCTTTTATTTATTAAGTTTATCTACCTGCTTTTGCTGCATCTTTTTAGTGGAAAAAGGTAATTTGCATGATATCTGACTGCAAATCAGTGGAACCTAAAATCTCTTTTCTTGATGATAGGATTTTAACACATGCATGCAAAGCACAAAGGATTAGCAATGGGCTGAATTGTCTTCATGCGTCAGGGAACCTCGTCCATTGGAGAAAGACCAGGAACCAAACAACAACGGCCTGAAACAGAAGGAGGTTTTAGTGGCAAAGTCAACTGGTCAACTGGTTTAAGTCATTGTCCATGAGTACTGAAGCATTCATGTTAAGACCAGTCTTATAGAAAGCTTCCGACAAGAAAGTTGACTGACAAGTGGGAACAACTGAGCTAACTATGAGAGCGCAGTTTTCTATCCATCATTCTGGTTCACCCAAAAGCAAGCCTCAATCAGATATTTCAAAACACAAGTATGAAGAGTAAAAACGTATGCCACTTTGAACAGGCATCACCAAAAGGTTCCAAAATGATGATAATGACCAGATACCTAATATGAATCTTTCCAAAAATGTCATCACTTTGAGGCAGTTTATATAGAGTTCAAGCATAATCCTCGTGAGTGTGAACCGTTCACATAAATCCAACTTTAAGATTAAAATCGCTGCAAAAATGCTGCCTGTAATACACTCATCGCTCCCTGGTGCAATGAATCATTCGTGACTAGGGGTCTACAGAGACTATTTTTATGAATATGAATAAATGCCTGCTGAGGTAATCTCGAGATGGGAATTCTGCAGGCATCAACACATGAATAAAACAGATGATGGTGTCCATGTGTTTCTGCAATAAGGTCACCTTGGAGGGATGAGAAGACTCGGTCAAAACACTTTAGATCCCCCTGCTGTGACTTTGTTTTAGGTAGAACCAGGGAGAAATTAAGGTCTCTACGTGTTTGTCTTCAGACCTCCGGGGGGAAAAGATCACTCTATGTGGTGAAGTTGAGCTCCTGTTTCCAATCACAACACCCCCTCCTCCCTACGTTCAATCTCATGGGCTTCTAAATGGAGGCCAACTGACAGCTTTATGACCGTCCAGGAATCAAATCTAAAGCAACTAATCCCAGCCTCCTGCTAACACTTTTTCATCTAAGCTCTCAACAGATCCTTTACTCTGCAAACATGTCTCATAAACAACCTGAATACAACACACACACACACACACACACACACTCTCACACACACACACACATACTTGGGTAGTCAGTTTAGATTCCGAGAAATGCTATACTGTGTGAAATATGATCTTCCCACAATCGATATCTGTGAAGACACTGAAAATAGAAAGCATCGATAGAGGAATTTAGGTGCACAGGAAATGGAAATATGATGCCTGGAGAGTATCAAGATGATATATGTGTTTGTTTGTTGAGACATCAACAGTGAATCAATCTAAAATCAGACTTTAATCTAAAAGCAGAGTTATATATAACTACATTAGTATTTTATTTATATTGTCGTTGCTTTTGTAGTTGTTATTGGTATTATTATGGCTATAATAGTATTAACTGTCAATCAAATTCAAAGTTAAAGGGTTTGAATGCTAAAAACTGTATTCTTTGTAGTTTAAGAGATGAAAATAATTTATAGTTACAAAGTCAGCTTTGGTGTAATGTTTGTTCTTATAAAATTGTAACTTAAAAAATAAACTAAAAGAAAAAAAACATTTAGAATCTAGCATGATGCAAATAAATTAATATTCAAAATAAGAACGTGATTCTTTGATCCTATGAGCAAACACGTCACAGGTGAAGTGAGACAGAGGGAGAGAGACAGATGAAGTCACAGGGGTGGTCTTAGGATTTCGCTATTGATCCGAGCCTCTTTCTCTTCTCCCTGCCCCCTCTGTAACCTCAGCTGAGTTGAACATCCAGGCACAAAAGCAACCTGACCCTCACTTCTTCTAGTGCGGTTCACCCTTTGGCAGCTGCGTGCATATCTGGTCGTCATGGCGATCCTAAAATGATGTCAAAAATATGACTGGATTAGAGTCCAGAGAGATGTAGGTCAGTGTGAGACGAAACAGCGACAATTCTGCGGAGGTTTGCGTCTAAAGGACCCAAAGTTAAATTGATCTGAGGCTCAATTATACGAGCTGATGATGGACACATTCACTTAACGGTTTCCTGTTTGTTAAATGTTCTCCTGAGGTTTGTTGATTCAGTGGTGTCAGTTTTTACAACAAAAATAAAAGGGGATTTCTTTGAAGGTTAAAGCAGCTCTGGGTAGTTTTGGGTACCTATATATTTTTATACTAAAATAACTTGTGATGATATATCAACTTAAAACTAGATGAATGACTCATAAACCGTGACTTGAGGTGTTTTGTATGATTTTTTATTTTCACTGTAAAAGTTCTTGGGGATGGTGTGAACATGCCACATATCACGCTGGTTGTGGGGGGCGAATTACGGTACAAAAACAAAGTTAAAGTTATGTTATTTATAAAGCCATCATAACACATATCATATTTCGTTATCCACATTCTAATTCATTACCTCCTCGTATCCACACTTCATTCATCAATGAAAGTCTGGAAACAGAAAACCTGTCCAACTGCTACAAACCGGGACATGGCAACTTTTGCAACGTTTAGCGAGTGCTCATGGGAAATGTGGTCTCCTGTTGGGCTAAACACTACCACTTTAGTCCACTGGCGTCACTCGACTAAATATCATATAGTGCTGCTTTAAATTGATGTAATGTGATCGACACAACATCGAAAGACCTTTTTATGGCAACAATGAAGCGAGTTCCTCGTGCATTTTCTTCTCTTTTTAACGCAGTATATAGATTTGGTAAAGTATTGTGAGACAATTTCTGAGTCAAGTTTCCTGGCATTGACATTTGGAAACATGGTTTTGATACAACTATCACTTCCTTTATACGATGTTGCTCCCAAAACACGAGTTTCACTTCCTCCTATCTATATTGGGATTACTTATATAGTTTATATGTTTATCCCCTTTTCCAAGTCCTTATTTAAACCATCTATTTGTGTGGGTGGGCGAGACCCTACACTACAGTTGTTTCTCACTTCATTCGTTTTAATTTAGCATGCATGTATTTTTGCAGTTGCAGTCGGGCAGAATCATGGCTGGTGGCTCCGTGAGTGAATATTGGTTCAAGTACACTTGCCCTCTACTATGAATCCCTGCTGAGAACAAATCTTGTATTTATGTCACATCCTCCCAGGGGAGCACCTGTACGTGCACGACTGACAGGGAACCTCCCACTGGGAGGGAGAGAGACATGCAGTGACGGATTGATGAAGGAAATCAGCGACGATGTGGATGGTAGTCGCCGTGTATGTATTCTGCCCATGAGTCACTGGTTGTTCTTGATGACAGCGTCTCAGCTGTTGAACTCATCCTGATGCTAATTCTTTCAGGGACCAGATGCTGGGTCAAGATGATTCGGCAAAAGAGCATCAGCTAAACTTTTTTAATGAGTCTCTCCGTAAGATACTGTGGGCAGTGAGGTCACCCAAGTCCTGCTGGTCCGGGTGTGCAGCGTACACTTCGCAAGTATTTGACATTTCGGAAACAACAGGCCCAGACAAAGTCATTATGACATGGAGTCATGCAAGACAAACACACAGCAGGAACCCATCACTCACCGCTTCACGAAGTCCTTGTGTTGTGTAATCTCATGTTTGTTGATTGTGGAGACAGCAATCGGAAAAAGGAATGACGAGAATTTAATTCATTTTGAATAGGTCTTGAGATGTTTGATTGACAAAAGGTTGTGGAATGATGATCACCTTCTTTGTGCTACGGTTAACTTTAGAGGTTTACACAGGCCTTGAACATTCATGTAGATGATAATGAGAGCAGAAATAGTTGCAGTTACTGCTGTGTGTATCTTGTGACTAACAGAAAAGAAAACATGGAATGCCTAAAATATTTTTTTTTGTCACTACAATATTAAGCTATTGATTTAAGAACTTAAGTGTTATTCTCAATAAAACATGGAAAATGTCTAGATACGAGTTCTAAAATTAAACTATTGTGATCTACTTTTCTAAATCGCATGACAACTTTCAATACTTGCTACTAAATACTGACACACTTTACATCTGGCCTCTCTTAAAATCCAGCTATGGCTTTTCAGTTTCCATTTGATCACAGGTTTTTGTCTGAAAAAAACAAGTTACCGCCATAAAAGGTGTCAAACCAAGATAACTTCTCTTCCTGTTTATGCAAAACTAAACCGTCTGACCTGTCACAAACCTTCCTGCAAAAACAATGTTGCATAATCAACAATCTGGAGTTCAAATAACCTTCACAAACCGGAGAGACGACACACACTCCTGAAATATTAAGCAGCTTTACCGAGTAGAAACAAAGGTCACTCCTGTTTCCTTTCTTCGGTCAGATATGCAGGGTCTGTATATCAGAGATCAACACATTGATGACGTCTACTCTGTTGTCACTGTCGGGGGAGTCAAGTTTCAGCTTTGGTTTCATTGTTTCATAAGCTTAACTCTTAATGGAAAAACCAAACAGTATACGTAGGTGTTGTTGGAGTTAAAGCTTTTCAGTACAATCTCTGTAAATTTAAGATTCATTTGTATTTCCCAAAAAGGAAATAAGTGTCTAACACTTTGAATTTTTGTTTCTTGTCATGTTAGTTTCACGAATTCTATTAACATGAACTTTAGTTTGGAGATCAAGGCGCAGAGAGACAAGAAGAGGAGCTTTGAATTGTTACAATAAATTAATAAATAAACACCTGTGACCTTTGAAAATACACATTTGCTTTAATAAAGCAAAATAAAAATACAAATAAGCTACTTCTCTTCAAGGGAGTTCATGTTATATATTAATTTGATGGCATTTTCCATCCAGGAAAATGATTTAAAACTTCGTCTCTGATGCCATGTGACCAAAACTGCTGCAGTGCAGTATGAGTCGTGGAAGTGTTGTTCACTGCAAGGCCTTTCATAAAAGTGAATAAAGTATAGGTGAAGACATTATGCAATGACATTTTTTCTCTGAATAAATCAAGAGTTTTTCTTTCCACGGACAGCATTGTGGAGCTTCACGGTAGCGATATAATAATAATACTCCCAGGTGGTTCCATCTCACGTGTGCGCCGCTTCCTCGCCATCCCAACACCAACCGAGGCAATTACTGCTCACAGCCGGAGACTTGAGGGAGGAATCAAAGGTATTGTGAGGATGTTAAGGGCTGGTGAGGACGGGGGGAGGGCTGGTCGTACGGACATGTCAATTAGGTGATTCGGTCACAAACAGAGAGGGGGAGGAGCTACAACTCAACCCTACCGACGTAAAAAAAAGGTTTCAAAAGCAGGACATCGATGCCAATAACTCCAGCGATGAAACTCCTGAACAGTGCTTTCATTTATTTAGTCATCATCATTACAAAAATGTACAAGTTGTATAAACAGTATTCGTCTAGCAAACGTATCTTCATTTCCGTGGTCGATTGATCAATAAATCTCTCCCGTCTTCAGCTCCAACATCAAAGGAATAAATATATTTAGGATACATCCATAGAGGAACTATTTCTTAGGTGCATGTTCTTCATAAGCCAGTGAAGGAGTGTGTGCCGATGTCTTCCATGTGTGCCACAGAACGAGAGAGTGTTCGTACGTTAGTCCTTCACATCACAAATGGATCGCGGGAAATCGTCTTGGAGGACAGAAATGCACTTGAGGGGAAAGTTAGAAAACCTTAAATCTATAGCATTCGTGAGGGCAGCTTCAGGATTGTAGAACAAAGTGAATGTCAATACTGCTTCAGATATAATGACCGAATCTATTCCTGCTGACCCCAAGGCAGTGTGTAATTGTTGTTTTGTTGGCACAGATCGCTCTATCCAATTAGAAGGGACCATTAGGCCTGGAAGTGTTCCAACACTGGATAAATCTCCGTCTTTTTTTCTGTAGCAGCTTCATCTTTTCCTGTTCCGATTGTGTTTCTGCATCTTCTTCCTCTTTTGGATCATGTCGTGGAGCCTCTCCAGACCCTGCTGGACGCCCTGACCGTCCACAGCGCTGCAGCTCTGCACGTGGTACAAGGTGTACATGCTGAGTTCGTGAACCGAGAGAAGCTTCTCCACCTCGCTGAGCGCCAGAGCAGAGTCCATGTCCTGTTTGTTGGCCAGGATCAGCACGGGGACCCCCTGGTTCTCGGAGGTGCGGGTGATCTTGTGGAGTTCCACTTTGGCCTCCTCCATACGTTCAAGCTCTGTGGAGTCCACGACGAACACGATACCATCCGTGCGGCGGGTGTAAGACTTCCACAGCGGGCGCAGCTTCTCCTGCCCGCCGACATCCCACACCTGGAAGTTAATGACTCGCGAGCCTCCGACCGCTAACTTCACCTTCTCCATGTTGAAGCCTTTCGTCGGGATGGTCTCCACAAATTCCTTCAGTTTAAGTCTGTAAAGCAGAGATGTCTTTCCGCTAGAGTCCAGCCCGACCACCACGATGTGCTGGGACTGCAGGTTTGGCAGGAAGGATGTCGTGGGCGCCATATCGGTCAGCTGATTCCCCATAGTTCTCGCCGGCCTGAGGTGTCAGATTCCAGATTTAATCCCTCCTTCGTCAGTGGACTGGCATTTGTTCTTCAGTCTCGAGAGGATGACCGGGCCCGTCTGGATACCTTATCAAAACACAAACACAGATTAAGTTAACAATTTATGAGGGCACAGCGGGGGGCTCTAAGAATGTGTGTGAGACAGATAACAAACACAACTACTAATTACATTTCAACATTTACATGCAACTAATAACTTAAGACTCAACTTCAAGACTTGGACAAACAGACTGAGAAATAGTTGGTTCCTTACATCTTAAGACGTTTTTATTTGTTCAGGCTTTTCCTTGATTTTCTGGAACTCCTGTTGTGTTATCAGTTTTATCTCGACCTTTAAAGTTGATACTTTATTGAATATTGTTTTGATCGTTTAAGCGCTTTGTGACCCTGGTCTGGAAAAGCGCTATACAAATAAAAATTACTTACTTCCATGCAGAACAGTTATGGGTAATAATTTAATAGATCAGAATTATCCATTCTAGATCAGATTTATACTGTAATGCTCATGTCCACCTCACATATTCAGTTTGCCCTGAATTACATTTTTTTTGAGCATTTAATGCACAAAGAAATGAGGCTAGAAAAGGGGGAATTATGTAAACCTGGTATCAAATCGGAAATACTACATGGAATAACAGAAATGATGAATTGCTTTCCAAATCTAAAATCAAAATGTTTGTCATAAGCCTACATCAAGAACAATATGCAAGCCGAGATCATACTCTATTCTACTGCCTTTCTTACCACATAAGTGACCATTATTTTTAAACATGAAGTTTATCAACAGCTTGATAAAAGTCAGAGATTGTGCTGTAACATTTTAAACCCAGGGGGGTGTATTTTAACAGGGAAAAACAATCAAGCTTGTTGTATAAACAGGACGGACTGTTCTTGATCCACCTCAACATCACTTGTGAACAAACATCCATACATAGACACTCACCACTAGTCCTGGAGCTAAAAAAATCATTCTCAATTCATGCTGCTTTTAAGTCACAAGCAATTTCCCGCATGACTGGATGCCCAAACAAACCGCGTCTTGTAAGATTATATAACACACAAATGTCTTGGGTTTTCCAAGTTAATTGGGAAGATGGAGGTTATCTTGTGTCTCCTTCTCTTCCCACATTAATCCTCTTAACAGCAGAACCTGCTGCTCTCGCTGTAGATGCAGATCTTTACTCTCCAGAAACTTGTCTGTCGAGCTTTCATGGATTCAACCTTTAAACACGCTTCGGCAAGAGTGGTCAAGAAATCTGTTTTAAGTATTTAAATAAAAGTATATCAACTGTTTCAACGGAACAGTGTATTCAGGCTTCAACTTTAATCTCTTAGCGCGAGAACTCGCGTCCAAAAACACGCTTCAAAGACGTTTAAATTCAGCAAATTTTCGCAGATATCACACTGTACTGACAATAAAAAATGGGTTCGTACCTTGACTAAGGGCAGAAAACGGCGTTATCCTGCAGGAATCGAGGCGTCCATGGCTGTCAACGCCGCCGCTCCGTGTCTCTCCTGCAGCAGCTGTGCGGGAGACGCGGGCGCGCGCAGCGAGCGCGGCCACTGTGACGTCACGCGCAGAGGCACATCAAAGTACGAAATGACTTTATTCGATTAAAGAAAAATCCTTTGATCGGACATTGAGTTCCTCGTTTTATATTTATGTCAGGTTATACTGGAGTCAGTTAAAGATCGTTATTTTTACTTTCTCGAGCCAATCATTTATTTTTCATGTTCTGTTCATGCAGATTTACAGTGAATCCAATAGAGAATATCATGTTTGTGTTTAGTTTTGAAAGGCACTGAACGAGTTATCTTTACATTTATCGTTTTAAATGTTTATTCTTGGATGAATAGAATACCGTTTGCGTGGCGACAGTTACCCCTAGAGGCCGTTCTTGATACTACAATAATAGTTTTAATATTAAATAGAATATAATAAAAACTTCAAGCATCCATCATGACAATATTTTAAATATATATTTATTTCTATGAAATAGTCTAACTCTGCCTGCAGCAATACCAATTTGTATGCATCATTTTCATCAATAAAAAATATTCAAGATTCAACAGTACGTAAAAGCATTATTATATAATATAAAGCATTTATAAAATGCACATTAGAAACATCTTAAGACGTTTCTATTTGTTCAGGCTTTTCCTTGATTTTCTGGAACTCCTGTTGTGTTATAAGTTTTATCTTGATCTTTAAAGTATATACTTTATTGAATATTGTTTTGATTGTTTAAGCGCTTTGTGACCCTGGTCTGGAAAAGCGCTATACAAATAAAAATTACTTACTTACTTACATCTATTTATCGATCGATCAGTCTGTGTCTATCTGTCTACAAAGAAAAGAGGAAGAGTATAAATATATAATCAACAAATGACCACCAACATTATTTTAAAACATGAAAGTTGGTTTATTTCCACCTCCATTTGTCATGGCAAAGTAAGGGCACAAATAATTTTAAGGTGTAAAAACAGCCATTTCAAACTGGTGCTCCCTTATTCTCTCTAGTTCTCAGTATTAGGCGAGTAAACTTGTGACGCTTTAAAAGCTTTTAAAGTGAATTGAAACATTATTTTCTGTCAGGAGCTGAACCACATTCATAAAGTCTTTGGGCTTGTTGATTGAATAAAGTGCAAAAGTCAAGAGACAGAACAAACTCAAAAGCCAACAGTTGGCAAGTTTCACAGCAGGCGCCTGGATAGAACAGGAAACACATGTTGACACAGTCAAAACATCAAATCTGATACAAAAAAAATTGTCTTTAAGCCGCCATTTATGTTTTTAACTATTTTGATGTTCATAGAAGCACTGTATCGTCAAAAGTACTTTAGTCGTTGACCTTTTTCAGCTATGTTTCCCTTTGAATAGTATTTCTCTCAGAATGGGTCTCAAGAGAAATGAAGGTGTTGTCATGACGACATCATTTGACTTCATCGGACAGGATGAGGAATGGTTGAGTTGGCGCCACAGTCGATGTACTCGAATGTATCCACAGACAGCTGCTCCGTGTGGGACAGGTAGGAGATATTCAACGTCAACCTGTCACACAAAAACAGTGTAAAAAATTCACTTGGTCAAGACAATGTTATAAATCGATGGATAAGAAAGAAGCTCAATGTGTAAAAGAAGAAGAAAACCTCAAATATAAATTCATATTTTTCCATCTTTATCATTCATAATACAAAATACCGAAAAAAGGAACATGGAATTCCTAAAATATCATCGAGAAAACACGGAAACCATCTTAATATCAGCTTTTAAATTAAACTCTTGTCTACTTATCTTTATATTTGTACAAACAAATGTACGTTTATTTCTACCAGACTTTTAAATCAACAGGAAATCATTTGGTTCATTTTGGTTAAGCAAGATGACTTCAGGAAACTTACTGCAGCTGAACGAAGATCGAATGAATATTGAAGGTTGTCGACTTGCAGTAGGTGCTGATGGGGGAAAAAACACTGTTAGTAGAAATACTTGGACACCCATAAATACTTAACTCTTCTTCGTGGAAATACAGGGATATTTATGAATGTGTGCTAGCAAAAGGGAAGTGCTAATAGATCTTAATGTCAACGCTGACAAAATCACTGTTTTGGTGCAAATATATCTATTTATATCAATATAAATGTCACTGTTACATTTGCAGTGTTCGGTCAATGTAGATAAACAGCGGCTGTTAAGCATAAATATATGACACAGAAACAAAATATCATTCATGTGTTACATCAAACCTACTTCAATCCTTCGTCAGATATCGGAAGTCCAATCTGGTAGATGTACTAGAAACACAGGGTTCAGTAACAAACAACAGATTCTAACTGAGCGTCCAGCAAACTCACTGAAGTGTGCGAGCGCGAGCGCAGCGACGTCGTGTTGCAGATTTTGGTCGAACCCACCAAAACGTTTTCGATCAAACCCTGAACGTTAAACTCCACAATCTGGATCGGGACGTAGTTGGTGTTGGTGAGGTTGACCAGGTTCTAGATAAACAGAGCAACAAAAAAAATGGTTCGTGAAATCCACCTTTATTGAACACGTCTCTGAGAACTTTGTCCTCCAGTTATGAGTTTGTCATGTGATTGAAGCGAGATGCTCAACTCAACACACACTACTGTACGTTTGTGGAGTTCATCAGAGTTTAATTAAGTTGAAATATGCACCCGCACCGAGATTATAAGGTAAGGTAAGGTAAGGTAGAACTTTATTGATCCTTGGGGAAATTGTTTTTTTCCAATAGCCACAGCAAATACAGCAATTTTTCATAAAGAATAAATCAAAATAAAATAAGAACAAGAACAAAGAGAAATAAAGAGAAAGAACAAGATGATACAATCTAAGTCTAAAGATAAAGATAAAGAACATAGATCAAAGAAAAATAAAAAAGACAAAGGATACAAAGACTAACATAGAACAGAACATCCAGATACTTTCACTCCACTCCTGCCCCCGAACTCAGTTATAAATACTTATAGTCGAATATTTTTGTCTTTCTTTTTTTAATGACTCGACCTGTCACAGCAGGTATTTCACAAACATGACTTGAATAAAAACATTTACAATGATCTCACTTTGTCTATACTTAGCTGACCTCAATATGAACATGTCAATACAGATTAAATTAGCTAAATGTCGACAAAGGGCGAACAAATGCTTGACAAAGGTTATCACAATGTTTAGAACTTCAGGCATGACTTGTTTGATGGGATTAGGTGTTTTTAGTTCAAGATCATTATCATTTTTCTTTATTAATACTTAATTTAAAAAAATACACATTTATACACATTTTTATTTTACAAGATTTTAGTATTATCATTATTTTTATTAAACAATTCAATCGAACGCCTGGATTCAGCATTAAAGGTATTTTCATTGATAATCTTTCAACACGTTTTTTTATACTCATCAGAAAATAATGAACTGACCGTGACATTTAACTGCACCAGCGACGGCTGGAACTGGACCATGACGGACAACACCGACACCGGGGTGAGGATCACGCTCCGTGGGAACAGGAAGAAGAGGATCAGACAGCAGAGGAACAGACACACTGCCATGGAGATGAACACGTAGAGCTTCCTGTAACACACACGACAAACGACAATAAAAACGACAACAACGCAAAAACCCAGAGGACGAGTCATGGTGCGTCTCTTACGTGCGTCTGGGTCTCAGGCGGACGTCGTTGCATGGAATGACAGCAACCAGCTGGTCTTGTTGACCTGTGAAGATCGAAGATGCAAAACATGGACCTAAGGTGGCGATTTGGAAAGGTGTCCAAAACAAACCCCTGGGTATTCGTCCGGTGCCGCGACAGGTCGGACAAGTGTCGCTGCCGCTGCAGTTCATGCTGCCGTACGGAGGAAACTGCTTCAAAATTCTTTTCTTGTCTAATCCTGAATCAGGATCAGAGCTCTTCACGCTTGAATCCACCATGGTTCGTCTTAGTCCAGGCTGAAAAGAATGGATAGTATTTTGAATATAGTAGAATATGAACATTTACATGTTGCGTCTTAAAGCTACTGTTAAGACTATAAAAGCAGATCACATTTCACTGTCTTTAAAACACCAATAAATGTGGTCTCATGACATTTCAAGGTGCAAACGTGGGCAGAAGTTAGACGCAGTCAAAGGAATTTATAGTCACAGCATATTTTTAACGACACATTTCAGAGACATTATGGTCTTTGGAAATCCAACATGAGATACAATTCTCTGTGACCCATATTTCAATTGTCCAGTTCAATCAGCTGAATCCTAATAATGATCAAAATAAGGACAACACGTTTTCATGTGGTGGTTTCTGGACCTAAAATGGGCAACGTTTGAACAAACCTCTCCAGAGAAACTTTCCTGTCCGTGTGGTGTTAAGACAAGTATTGATTGAAAGTATGGATGAGACCTATGATAGTATCACTCACTGAGGATTGTTAAGGAAAGTCTTAGGAGTATCTTGTTGGTGCCAAAGGGGAGGATTACCCACAATACACATCACTTTTGTAAGATGCAAAGCAACAACCTACGACATGGTAATTTTACTTTAGAGTCTGTTGTGAATGGCTGTCAGTGAAGAGGGACTACAAGCTAGATTGACATTTTAAATAGTGCAGTCAAGAGATAAATAATGAAGAGATAAATTACCCATGATGCTCATAAGTCTCCTTTTTATTGGACCTGAAGTGCTGAATATTCATTATTTAATTGCATTATTGTGGCAGTTAAACATATTAATATAAGAAAAGAGTGTAAGGTCATTTATTATTTTGAAAAGACTTCAACAGATATTATTATTATTATTGAACTATTATAGGATTTAAAAAAAAACATAATGTCCATATAAAGTTATGAAAATTAACACATACATAAGCAAGTATTATAACATTCACTTGACCAACAATATCCATTTTGAGATGTATCTAACCATTGTTTTCACCAACACAAAAAAAATTCACAAAAGTAAAGTAAGAGATCTATCTATCTATCTATCTATCTATCTATCTATCTATCTATCTATCTATCTATCTATCTATCTATCTATCTATCTATCTATCTATCTATCTATCTATCTATCTATCTATCTATCTATCTATCTATCTATCTATCTATCTATCTATCTATCTATCTATCTATCTATCTATCTATCTATCTATCTATCTATCTATCTATCTATCTATCTATCTATCTATCTATCTATCTATCTATCTATCTATCTATCTATCTATCTATCTATCTATCTATCTATCTATCTATCTATCTATCTATCTATCTATCTATCTATCTATCTATCTATCTATAGTCCCTTGTGCCACAGTCCCTGTTTTAAACCTGGAGAAATGGATCAGATGTTGATACAAGACTGATATATATTCTGTGATTAATAATAAAATGAATGGTAAGTGTATGGCAACAGCAGGATAAATCTCCCTCATAGGCACCTTTTAAGGAGTAAACTTTCAAGTAAGGAATTTTGACCATCAGTCTTTCTTGAATTCTCAGTTACTCCCTGAATTTTTCAACATCTCCTTTAAGTCTCCCACACATACGTCTGCTATCTGAACTCGTGAACACCTTCTACGCTTCATTCTTTATGGGATTTTTGAGATTTCTGAGTGGATGCGTCAAAAATGAAACATGCTCTATAAATGTTTGCTTATAATTCATAGACTTTACTACTCAGAAACCAGGTTGATAAAGATATTTCCAAATCTCTCTTCCATATGTGATGCATGTAAACTGAATGATGAGACTTTTGCTCATCTTTTCTCCTTCCGGTCTAATGTATTCAACACTACACATCCCTCAACCAGTATGTTGTACCAGATGGATCAACAATCATCATGGGTGTTTCTTTTGATAATAAATGGCTTTGTTTAGCGTTTTGTGAGGCTTTAACTTTTGGGTTGATTTGGGCTAAAATAGACATTAACTGGGAACAGAAACAGTTTCAGACTCTTCGCTAATTTTTTATTTTTTTATTTTCATCAAAATCATTTATCTGTTTTTTATTCGTTTTTCAAGATATATTTGTTTAAGGTTGTTTATGTTTTATGCTTTTGTTACAAAACCTGAATGTATAAAATACCATCCAGTATGTTTTGCTTTAAAAAATATTTATTAAATTTGGCCCAAAACTTATGACAAATTTAAATTGTTGTTCTTTTCGTGGTTGAGTTGGCAGCCATTAAACCTTTGGACCAAAGTTAGTATGTGGAATGTATTCAGTGAATCCACACAAGGTTAGCCATTGACGAAGCACTGCTTGATGACACTACTGAGGCATTCTTACGTAACAATAAAACAGGAAAAAGGGCGCTGACAAAATGAGTGTGAACGCAGCTGGTTCTTTAACCCTTGTTTTAACTCTAAGCGTTTGCGTTCTTGAGGGTGTTTCACTCGAACAGATTTCTTCGAGTGCTTGAGATATTTAAAGATTACATAAACATTCTTGTATCAATGTTGTCCTTGCATGGAACACTAGTTACTGAAGGATCCTCTTATTGTGACCAAGCTTTGATTTAAATACAGAGCTCATTTTATTCTGCAGAGTCAGCAAATACAAACAACTAGTCAATGAGCTTTTTTTCTGGCCTTGTCCTCGAGTGTCTTCAGCTGTCAAACCAGAGTAAACATGCAGACTAGCTTATCTTCTGTGGTATCTGTTGACTGCTGTGGACTCTTTTCACTCGCAAATGTGTGGCGATCACATCAGACTAGAGCCAATGGAAATCATTATTAGGGGAAAGTTCAGTGTTGCGGCTCTGATAGTGATAGACTGGAGGAGGAGAGAGGATTAACAATCCTTCACAGGAGAGTCATGTTTCACTTTGCTAGAAATTCAATCCTCTGATCGGGAAATCAATAAATCAAACACTTACAAAGCTGCTCAATATTTTCAACAGACTTCAGTCTAGTATCTGTGAAGGTAGTCTATTATTGGATGTTAGCTATTGATGTAAGAACCCAAGTGTTATTATCAAGAAAACATGGAAAATGTCTAGATATCACTATTTTTCTTCTGATTATTACATTTGTACAAACAAATGAAATGCACCGGACCTTTAAGATCAACCAGAAATTGAAGAAAACAATGTTGTGACAATTATGACTGTAAATTACTTTAAGCCGGTCCGTCAACCAGAGTACTTTAAAGTCACATATCGTATATGTCAGGTTGAACTAGTTTTGCATTTATGACAGACTTCCAGAGATGCTCGAAACATATAAAACAACAACTAGCAGGAAGCGATGAATGTGAGAAAGTTGTTTGACAACCACAAACATTTTTGCAGGTCAAAAGACACTCCCAATATTAATGGAACTATGATGGAATGAAGTCACTCCTCATGTGCTTACACAACAACACACTCACGTGACCACAAGACTATACATATCTTTAATTTAGACATTTAGATGTAAAACTTGTTGTTTTTACATCATGGCTGGTTTGTAAGAGATTCCTTTAAATATGATCCTCTTTTGGAAAAACATTGATTTTGGTTGAAAAATTATAGAGTAAGAAATTAAAAAGCAGTAAAATAAAAACACAATTTAAAAAATACATGAAACTTAATCATCCGTTATTATGATAATGAGGAAGTCCAGTATTCATTCCTGTAAAGTTGTTTTTTTTACACTTTTCTAACCTAATAGAATGAAGTTATATTTCAAAACAATCACCATTGAGAAGTATTCTGTTGTCAGACAGAATTCCGAGTACTTTGTGTTTTTGTTTTTAACAAATACGTGTACTTGTGTCACATGACGTCGCTGAGTGACAGGAAAGAAAAAGTGCTGACTCACCTTTAAGTTCTGACTCACCCCCCCACGATATTATCCAGAAAAATACCTTATACTAGAGACGAAGATGCAGAGAGAAGAATAACAACCGAGAAGTAATTCTGATGTCATGTCCTCGTCGCATGAGCGAGAAGCAGACGTGAAAGTAATAACACATCCCGTAATGTGCGTTAACGGCGCATGCGCAGAGACGTCAACCACTCCACCCGTTTCTAAAGATTTTTTTAAAATAACTTTCGTTTGTTTGGAAAAGGAAAGTTAAAAATGTGAAAGGAATTCAAGTCGTGATGGATTGATAGCCTGCAGTTTAGCATTGAAATTTAATTCGTTTCTAAGGTTAGGTAAGGTAGAACTTTATTGATCCCTCAGGAGGTCTCCTGTCGGGAAATTGTTTTTTTTTTCCAATAGCCACAGCAAATACAGCAATTTTTCATAAAAAATAAATAATCAAAATAAAATAAGAACAAGAACAAAGAGAAATAAAGAGAAAGAACAAGATGACACAATCTAAGTCTAAAGCTAAAGAACATAGATCAAAGAAAAATAACAAAGACAAAGAATACAAAGACTAACATAGAACAGAACATCCAAATACTTTCACTCCACTCCTGCCCCCGAACTCAGAATTGTACAATTTAATAGCCCGAGGAATGAATGAGTCCTTGAGTCTATTTGTTTTGCACCTGGGAAGGAGCATTCGTACACTCATTCTGCTTCTCTGCTCACTGATGACAGTGTTCAGAGGATGTTGAAGACAGAAATGTAACTAAATAACAATATAAAACATAATAAATGATCATTTTCTCAGCGCACATCCAGGTTCTTGGCGACTCATGCGATCTATATGTTGTGAGTGTGAGGCAGAAGACAGAACTACCTTCGCCTAGATACAAAATGAGTCGAGAAACAAAGAATATAAAGAAAGTGTTTTTTCCTCTGGCTGTTTTTTAATAGGGTTGTTGCTTCTCTGCACAATTTGAATCCACATTCTGGGAGATCAGAAGATGAGGTTTCTGTAAAAAAAAAAAGAAAAAAGGAAGAAGATTGATCTTACAACACAATCTAAAGTATAAGTTGTAGTGTAACAATCCTAAACGGGGTGAAAACATAACAAATCAATCATCCGAGAGACGAGAAAAACAATAATGTGCAAATATTTATTGATGGATTGACAGTAGAAGAGCGATCCTGTGTACACTGAAGGATTGGACAAGCACAGCAGATTATAGTCTGACTTCTCTGGAGAATCGATCGACTCAAAGAAAACCTCAAATAAAACAAATTGTTCCAGACTTGATCAGAGTATTTGCGTGTGTTTTCACAGAAAAAGAATCATGAGACTCCAGTGAGGAATGTGCAGTTGTTGATAGTCTGGATTGATCCAGTGCTAAAAAAAAAAAGAAATCACAAGGGGGACGCTGCTCTATGCATCTACCTGTCATGCAGGTGCTTTGTCTTTACAGCAGTAAACATCTGTGTCTGAGTGGTGATTCGATCGCAGACATTTTTGATACATTCAACATCGAAAAATAACAGTACTCAGATACAGGAAAGGGATTGCATTGTTTAGGCAGAATTAACTACGAGAATCAGGATAGTTGGAGAAGGTCAGAAGAATCCACAGAGCTGCTGGCTTTTTATAGCGTCATGACATTTGATAGTAATACACGTATATTGGTCCAGCTCGGCCAGACGGAGCAGCTATAAACACATGATGCCAAAGTTCTAGAAGCCAGACATAGCTTATGCTCCGATTCAAGCTCCAGGTAAACAAGGCAGGAAAGGTAAACCCGAAAAAAAAACGACATGTCAAACTTGAATTTGAAGCAGGCAAAAGCCGTTTCATGAATATATGTCTCTAATCGATAAATGCTTTTCTTTTTTACTGACATTGCACTACCATCACACTTGGTCCTAACAATTAAAAAAAAAAATCACTCTCTTAAAACAGCAAGGACAAGAATCATGAAAGAACCTTCTATGATTCAACTCTCAACATCCGGTCACACACACACACACACACAAGTCCTTCGTCTAGTGCTGCATGTCCACAGCTCGGTTCTGACCGTCCTCTGCGATCTGGACCAGCTCGTTGACCGTGTGCAGCAGGCTGAAGCTGTGCTTGCGCAGCAGGCGCTGGTTCAAACGCTGGTCTCTGAAGCCCATCTCCAGTAGCATCGCCATCAGTGAGGGGTCCTGTCGGGTGGCCGGGTCGATGCCTCGCTGAAAACACAAGTCGCATCAAGAAATGTGTGGTGTCCTATGATTTTGTCTAGCAACACATTTATTATTGTTTAATTTAAAAAATGTAATGTTTTAATGAGTGTTTTTAAATCTACTGTTTATTGTGGTCGATATAATTATTATTACTTTATTTGTTTATTATCATTTTATTGATCGTATTACTCTTAATATTTGTACTTTATGTGCTAATATAACATGTATGTATGTTTATACATTTTTTGTGAACTGCTGTGGCAACTCCTCACATTTACTCAACGTCAAAAGATTAAATGTCTATCAACCAATCCATTTCATTTTACCTGTATTGAACAATTTGGTCCAGTAAACAGAGCCTTGTAGGCTGATGCTGCTACAGAGAGAGCTCCTTTAACAAGACCCTCTGTGATGCCTCCTTGTCCCCTGGTTCCCCCATCAAAAATACAGAAAAAAGTTAGAGTTGAGAACAAGAATAAACTTTAAAAAATGAAAGAAACATGTGAGGAGAGGTGTTGTTGTGTTTCACCTTGGCTGAAGGGCGTTGCAGGGTCTAGGGTTGTAGGTCACAAAGGCACTGGAGGAAGAGCCTGCGTACCTGGATAGTCCAGATGATACTGCAAGGAAAAGACATATACATATATGAATAAATACATGTTTTACATATCTTTTCTTTTTTTAACTCACCGTTGAGCTGGACTTGTTGTGGTTCTAGGGTTTCACGCGGCTCAGGGCTGGGGTCTTCTGCCAGGTACAGTGCCTCAGATCTGAGTAGATGCAATAACACAAAGAAAACAATTAACTTCTTACTTGATAGAAAGAATAAAATAAATACTTATTTTTATTCATTATTTATTAACTTAATTTGATTTGAATTATATGTCTTGAAAGGCATATCAACTACTCATTGTGGTTAAATAACTGGAAAAACATGCTGAGAACTAGATTATTTTTGAAATCTATTTTTATCATATATGACATTTTCAAATGAAACATAGAAGGTTTTCTTAAGACTCAAGAATTTTGTTATTGGTGTATTATTGCAAAAAATATATATATATTTGAAAGAAGGCCTTAGAGATTTGAATTTGCTAACACACTTGAACATAAGTGATACAATTTGAAATACTTGAATTGCTCAGAATTAAAAAAAATTAAAAAGTGTGGCAACCTTTTCTTGACTTTATATATAAATCATTAATTAGAAAATTGGATCTAAAAGTACAACACATTGTTGTTTGTATTTGTATTATGCTATATTGTCCACACATTATTATGTTACTAGATAAAAGCATGTATTTTGTTTTATTACTAAAAAACTGAAAAATAAAATGTAAAAAATATATGTTATGGGACAATGGTGCACAGAAATCCAACCTGGGAGAGTAGATGGTGGGCGGGGTCTCTACATGTTCAGGAGGTGGAACAACTTCAGGAGTGAGAGTCGTTGCGTCCAGGTTCTGCGATGCACACAGCATCTGAGTAACACTGTTGTTGATCTCAGGGTCTGGAGGAGACCAAACTATTGGTGAAGCTTCCTCCAGATCAGCCTCTTCTCGCTCCTCCGTCTCCCTGTCCGTCCCAGCGTCGTCGCCCTCCTCCCTCTCCTGCTCCACTTCAGCCTGGGCGCCGGTCTCAGCAGCCAGTGGGTGTGTCAAGGCAGAGCTGTACATGGAGTCCCCTAGTGGCCGGCTCGTGTCAAAGCAGTCTGGAAGGACGATGATGTAATCCTCGCAGGAGGACACAGAGGAGGTCTGACTGCTGACCTGAGAGGACGAGAGAACATGCTTGAGTAAGCTTCACATACACAGAAGCAGACAGCAATTACCTCATCCCAGTCGTCTACTTTTGTTTCACTCTCCTTCTCCTCCTCACACGTTCTCTCTTCTGCTGCCTCCATCACTATCATATTCACTTCCTCGTCTTCATCGATGCGATGTGAGCTGGAAGCCGTTTGGTTGACCTCCAGCTCCAGCTGTGGAGCCGAATCTTTGAACGAGAGAGAGGTGAGAAGATGACTCAAGTCCTTGTTTACCTGCCACGATTCAATTCGATTGAAAGTGAATTGTACAAAATGATTTCTGACAATACTATTCCCTTTGCCCTACAGAAATGACCAATAGAGAAAATTTTAAACATGTATTGAGTTAACATGTGTTAAAGTGTATCTATGCTTAAAATATATCACGTACTGCTCAAGTTACAAAAGTAAATCTACCTAAAAAGATATTATCATAGTTGTACACCAGTTGTAAACCACTCTCACCTGGCCTGGTCTGCTCCTCTGATGTGCTCAGGACCGAGATGATCGGCACAGGCCTGATCAAATTCTCCACCTGTGCCTCCTCCACTCTTATAGCCACTCCTGGTTTCTCCGTGGAGAAGCTGAGGCCTCGCGAGACCACTGCTGATGAGACAGAAACACAAGAGTCAACATTACACACCAAGAGTCTGTTTACAAGAACAAGACGTGTCACTGGGACGGAGAATCACCATGTGGCTTGTGGCAGTTGTTGTGGAGACGACGCACAGGTCTGTGGTCAGGTGCTTCTTCCAAGGTGAGGGAGCGCATGATGGTCTCGCAGAGAAACTGCGCCCCACTGATCTCCTCGTCTCTCTCCTCCTCCTGAGTGACAGGCTCCAACAGCTCCCTCTGCTGGTTCAGTTTGACCCCTGCAGACCATAAAAAGGTCAGCCAAATTCAGAACACGTTTAATACATAATAGCCTCCTAAGGATTTTAACTATTTTACCGAATAGTTTCCGCACTCCTGCCACATCCGTGTTGTCTTTCATCTGAGAACTGAAGGTTCTATCCAAGACTGACGCATCCTGGGGCAGTGGGGATATGCAGGGGGTCAAATCTGCATGGTAGAAAATTAAACTTAAAAATTACTGTTGAAAAGTATTGTCATGACATGTGACCATGCTATCCTGCTGGATGTAAACAGCCTGATGGTTTTTGAGATAACTTACCGACTGGTGTGTTGTGAGGAACCTTCTCCAGCTCCTGCACGATGTTTATGTCCAGTAATTCAAAAGACAAGAGATCCTGAGAGACGGAGAGAAGGTTTAGAAAATATTGTTTATTTTCTCCCAAACAAAGCGTTAACCGACCTGTGCCGTCAGCAAGTCAACAGAGGGGAAGTAGAAGTCTTCGTGGGTAAGATCGGGAATAGTCAGGCCTGTGGTGGATCTGACCTCCTTCTCCTTCTCCTTCTCAAGTGTCTTCAACTGCTCCTGTGAGACAAAGAGATTGAAAACATTCATCATCCCTTCCTTGACAGATTCATATCAGAAGAAACATCAGGGGTTTAAACCTGATCCTCTGAGGGAGTCAAAATGTTCCCAGTTTATAGATAATCCGCCACCTGTCTGTCCCCAGCATCGTCTCCTACAATAGTAGTTTGACCATGTGACATAAAATACCAGATCGCCCTAATTGTTCCTTTCCATGTGAACATTTTTTCCATCATTACCTCGGGATGCGTTCCATACTGTTGTGAGGGGCAGACAACGAAAAAGTAATAAATATTATGGTGCCTAAATGTGTTTAAAATAAATAAGTTACTAAATCAAAATATGAAACAATAAATGATGTGTTATTATTATGCCATGACATAATAACAACGGTAAGTATGTCATTGTAAATGAATTATACATACTACACATACGTACACATTAAAATTGAATATATTAACAGTAACAACTAAAAAAAAAAATCACACATTTAAATTAAAAAAATGCCATTCTAGTCTTTTCAAATAGTCAACTTTGCATTTCTCAAAAGTAAAAAACAGAGCTGCCACCATCAGTTAAAAGTGTCTGCATGTTCTACTGTCCATCATAGATGATGACAGTCATCCTCTGAACACTGTCATCAGTGAGCAGAGAAGCAGATGGAGCACGAATGGTCCTCCCATGATGCAACACTAATAGACTGATTCATTCCTCGGGTTATTAGATTGTAAAATTCTGAGTTTGGGGGCAGGAGTGGAGTGAAAGTATCATTATGTTCTGTTCTAAGTTAATCTTTGTATCCTTTGTCTTTGTTATTTTTCTTTGATTAATGTTCTTTATCTTTAGACTTAGATTGTATCATCTTGTTCTTTCTCTTTATTTGTCTTTTGTTTTTGCTCTTATTTTATTTTTATTTTTATGAATAATTGCTGTATTGCTGTGTCTAATTGGAATAAAACAATTCAATCAATAAAGTTCTACCTAACCTAACCTTTTCAACTAGTGAACTTTGCATTTCTAACCAATCACAGGTTTAAAAAGTGGCACAACTCATTAAAGAACAGAGCTGCCACTGTCCGTTAAAAGTGTCTGCATGTTCTACCAGTCTGTGGTGGCCACTGTCCTGTTCTATGCTGTGGTGTGTTGGGGTGGGAATGTGTCCAAGAGGAGTGTCAACAGGTTGGACAGAGAAAGGCTGGCTCTGTGGTTGGCATGGACTAGACTCACTGGTGACAGTTGCTGAGAGGAGATAACTTGACAAACTACTGTCCATCATGGATGAAGACAGTCATCCTCTGAACACTGTCATCAGTGAGCAGAGAAGCAGATGGAGCATGAATTCTCCCCCCATGATGCAAAACGAATAGACTCAAGGACTCATTCATTCCTCGTGCTATTAAATTGTACAATTCTGAGTTCGGAGGCAGGAGTGGATTAAAAGTATCATGATGTTCTGTTCTGTGTTAATCTTTGTATCCTTTGTCTTTGTGGTTTTTCTTTGATTAATGTTCTTTATCTTTAGACTTAGATTGTATCATCTTGTTCTTTCTCTTTCTTTCTCTTTTTTCTTGTTCTTATTTTATTTTATTTTTTATGAATAATTGCTGTATTGCTGTGTCTAATTGGAAAAAAACAATTTCAATAAGTTCTACCTAACCTTTTCAACAATTTTGCATTTCTAAAGTGGCACAACTCAAAAAGTGTCGTGCACTATATAATCTTGACACAAAAAGTGGATCACACCTACCAGACGCTTGCTTTGATGCTGGAGTGAGCTGTGGCTGTTGCCGGGGTCAACCACGATGCTGCACCAGACCCGCGGTCCAAACTGGCAGCCGCAGTGTGCCAGCCGCCAGTGTGACGTGTACGTGCCCTCCATCACGGGGGCCACGAAAGACACACTGACCACCCCCACTTGTCCGGGCAGCAGCAGGGGAACTGGCACTTCCCTCCTCTCCTCAGACGCCAGGCCGAGGCTCCCCCACATGAACACTAGCTGGATGCACACACACACATACAAAAACACAAAATAGGAATACACATGCGAAAAAAGACGACATCCAAAACACAAGTGTCTCTCTCAAACATACACACACACAGTTTGACTGAGAGAAAATAAGACGGCTCAGGGAGGAGAACTAAGCTTGGAATCTTAGCTGGAGAGAAAGTGGACTATGAGAGTTGAGGAGAAGACGGAGTGGAAGTAAAGCAGGATGGGGGCAAAGACTGTCCTCTCGGCGGTGATAGGGGTACCTTTGTCTCTGAGGTCCAGCTGATTGTCCCCGAATTCCTCATCTTCCAATATTTGATGAACTTGGTATCGGGTTCCAGATGTGTGCCGTCTGGCAGATTTTCATCCAGAAACAAGGCAGCCATAGTGGGCACCAAAGACGAGACCCCAGGACCCCTAGTTTCAAGTGTACAGAGCATTGTTGAAAATAGCCCTGGTTTCTCATCACATCTCTTTTGTAGTCTACTAATCAAAAAAGCAGGACCCCAGATTTTTTCTGGCAGCTCAAAAGCATTTTTCTTAGAAAATCTATGAAGCAGCAGCAGCAGTTTTCACACTGAGGTAGTTCCAACATTTTGACCCCAGAGCAGCCAGCGACACACTCATACAGACTAGATTACAAAGATTTCTGATTTCTTGGAAAAAAAACTTTTTTCGCATCCATGCTGGGTTTGAAGGACCCAGCAGTTTTGGACACTCTTCCTGGCTTACTCTGGACTGGAGGCCTGGGGATCTGGGGCCGGGGCAGGGACGGAACCTTGAGCCGCGGCAGGACCTGAGGCCGACTCTGATGCGGCTGAAGGGGGCAGGGCCGGAGCCTGGGTGGAGGCAGAGGCCATGTTGGCTCTGGCTGAGGTAGTCGGTCCACTCCACTGCAGGCCTCGCTTCTCCAGCCGCAGCTTCTTTTTGATCTCCTTCACCTCGGCTCTCAACTGCCGCCTCTCGGCTTTGAGTCTCTGTCGCTCTGCCTTTCGCACCGTTCGGTCTCCTCGCCTTGCAAACCTGGTTTAGGATGTTGTAGATCATAAGTTCATGTTCCAAAATGTACAGTCAATGCAAGGGTGGCAACTTGAGTAAACAGTTACAAATAATAACCGTAATAAAATCAATAACCGTTTACACTTTTTTTTCTTGTGATAATTTTTATACAGGGTTTAAAATGTGCTTCAGTTACTGATTAAATATAGTACGGTTTAGTAGTAATATTCTGTGAGTCATACAATTATTTCATTCTTTTATTCTGTACTGCCACCACAATTAAATACAATGCCCTTAAAACACTCGCAATAAAAGTTTCTGATTCTGATAATACAGTAAAAAACGCTATTTGATTCATCTATATGTTGTGTTATCAGTTTTATCTTGATCTTTAAAATACTTTATTGAATATTGTTTTGATTGTTTAGGCGCTTTGTGACCCTGGTCTGGAAAAGCGCTATATAAATAAAAATTACTTACTTACTATATATTGTTTTGGCTATAATTTAGTACCCATTTCAAGTGGTGCTACAAGAATACATATTTTGTGTCTGATAACTACTGGAAGGGCTTTGATGTAATGGGATTAGGAGATGTTTGAATGAAGTAAACGCTAGTTCTTATATAGCACAACTGTGTGTAACCGTATGCACGTTGGTTACAAGCCTCGACTACATGTGCAACGTAAACATTGACACTCCCACTAACAATAATCATTTTTTGGGGGGGAAAGCAAAAGTTTTGGTATTAAATTTGTGACATCTATAATCTGGGATTCCTGACACCATATGAAGACGTTGTTATTGCCGTTTGAGAACTAACTAAAATATCAAAAGCATTTGAAACCATCTACATAGTTGATGTTTACCTTAATTCTCCAGACATGCCATGCTCAGGAATGGACAGAGGTGTTTTGGTTCTGATCAGGTTGTGACTGGGGTCATGGCTGTGTCTACACATCTCACATAGAATGCAGGATGGACACACACTGACAAGAGAAAGGTCAGTTTGAAGTTAGACTGAGTCACAACCTTCTTGAATAAAACATTCAACAAATACCTGCACTTGTAAGCTCCTTCCGAGGTGAGTTTGTTGCAACTGCTGCAGTTGGGAGTGTAGCCCAGAGATCCGTTGGAGGTGGACGGACCTGGTCTGGGCCCCACTGGACCACTGGTCGCTCCGCCCGCCTCACTGAGCACATCCGGAGATTTGTGTGTGCAGCACTGGCCTGAAAAGTCGCTGCACATTCTTTCCACCACCTCCTTAACCACCTCGTCTTTAAACTGAGGTAGAAAAATGTCATGTTAGGTTTGTTGATCAGAGGTCAAAGGTCACTCTAGGACTATAACTGGTACCTTTTCCATGTATGATCGGAACCACATTGGAGGAGGTTCATCTTCTGGTTTACTCTTAGTGTCCTTTAGGGGAACCTGTAAGATACATGCGTGTACATTTTATCTTTCATCATGTTAGACATTTGAGCAAAAAGAAATGAAGAAATCATTAGCGATTTATTCTGAACTCATGTTTGCGATTTATATTAATGACGTTTAATCATCGCCTAAAACTCTTTGTCTACTTTTTAATCCTAGCTTGTTTTATAGACCAAAATCTATTTATTTTTTGTAGAAGCTGTCAAAACTACAACCAAAAATACAGCCTCAATGGTTTGACATGTTTTGACTTAGACCATGTTAGTTTCAAGTTTTGACAGAAATTTAAATTTGCTGCAGTGCATCATGGGACTGGTTGTGGGAGTTGTAGAAGTACATTATGAAAGTACAAGAGTAAAATAAATACAACCCAGGTGTTGTTGCCTTTGTACCTTCAGATTCAAATATTGTGTGTTGATGCATTATGTCTTCATTCATCTGTCATAGTGTGTATTAAGGAACAATAGATAAACAGGGAGAGGTCGTGATGTAATGCACGTCTCCTGACGTAAATTGTGTGCTTACAGCTTCTCTCTCCGGCGTGACCTGCGTGCCTTTGTCCACGGTTTTAACGCGAGAAGGATAAGGCGGAGCTGGTCGAAGATCTCCCTTCAACTCTTTGACCTCAGTCTTCAGCGGGCCGCCGCAGGCCTGGCCCTTCATCTTGTACACGTTCATGTGTAACTGGTTCCCCTGCTTCTCTGCACTCTGTTACAAAACAAACACACAAGATCAGACGCTCCTTCAAAAATATGTGAAATGCAAACAATAGTTGGGCATTATTTAAAAAAAAGAATATGTCATGTAACATTAGTTATCCCAGTTGGTTCTTTGAAATTATTTAACAGGTTAAATATTTAACACTCTTACCTTTATGGCTTCTTCATATTCATCTGAAAATTATTAAAGGCAACAGTTAGAATACAGTTAATTTGTGTTTGTATTCAATATTCACAAGTTCATAACATGCGACTAGAATGGTGTATGTTATTTTGCTCAGCTAAAGAATAACAATAACACAGTAAGGTCTACAAGGGTAATGCATAGACTTATTGTCAACATTCAATGCTTTACCATCATAAAAATGTCCTCAGTGTCATTCTGATTATAATCTGACTGTCTGATTCTGATATGTCACCAAAAAAAGAGAACAAGCATTACATGGTGTTATGTGATACTATGGAATGGGCATGAATCTAGATTTTCAAATGTGAAGTTATGCTTAAAACATTTATGGGAATAAATAACTAAATATATATACATGTATATATATATATATATATATATATATATATACATGTATATATATAAAAATAGGTTAGGTAGAACTTTATTGATCCCTTAGGAGGTCTCCTTCGGGAAATTGTTTTTTTTCCAATTAGACACAGCAATATATATAAATATAGTGACATTAAAAATGCAGTATGTAATTCATAGCAATTCAGTTCTTTAGGTTGATGCAGTAGACATGACACAAACAGAAGCTACAAGTCTAGATGAATGACTCAATATCTCTCTAGTAAATAGAATCAAAACATTGACAACATACAAATAGAAGCACATTGGACTAACTCAAAATGAAATTGTCTTACCTTGGCTATTAATGCATATCTGAAACAAGTGACAAAAGCAAGATTTAAGAATCGTTTCCAAAGAAATCATAAAATGTGCAGAATGACTTTAGTGTCTGTACCTCTTCATTGTCTTCGTCAAAGTACTTTACTTGGAAATGGTTGATTCCAAACGACGCTTTAATCTGTAAAGCAGGTCAAAGCAAGTCCGTCATGTTCGAACAAATGCTGTATAACCTTCTGTTGTGACATCACCACCTCTGTCACGTGGATGTTATCTTGCCCAGGCTGGCACCAGGAAATGATCGTTTACTCGTTTCAAAAAGCCAACAATGAAGATTTCAGACAGATATCCACGTTTAGTAACACGTATCGACGCTTTAGGCCGATTTGTGATGAAACTATCGCCTGTCCTTCAGGTGGTCTGCTGTTGTTTACGAGTCTAGGCCAGGTCTGGGCCTACATGGCAGCGAACTGCGCCAGCTTACCCAGGCTTCCACGGACTCCCACTCCAGCTTGTCCACATCCTGGGCCAGGAACCGCTTGACGTTCCCCCGGAAATTCACTTTGATCGTCACGGGGAGCCCCATGTCTGGTGTGAGATGTCAAATATGATGGATCATTGGCGGCGACACCGGTTTTCTTCAGCCTTGAACCGTCTTTTCTTGTTTACATCGTCAGCTGCGTCGAGGAAAAATACAGTGACGACACCGCGCCTGCGCACTGCGAACCTTTAGGCTTTTTGACGTCATCATGAACCCTTGGAGGAATTCTCAAGAACGATATGACACAATAATAAAGACATATGCTAAAATGAGGAATATCGTGAATAATCTAATCATTATTAACAAAGCACTGGTTAAAGCTATTTAAAGTGTCAAAGATATCACTTCATGAGAGCAGATAAACATAATAATACACTGTATATATATGTTTATGTGCTCTCATGAAGTGATATATATATATATATATAATAAAATGTATATAATAAAACTATTATCAATTTGAGCTAAAAAATGGCCAGACTCATGTTGTTTTATCTACTATATGTCTTAATGTAATGTGCATGAAATAAATCCCCTCCTAAGGGATCAATAAAGTTTTACCTTACCTTATGTATGTTTAATCTTTTTTTAATGCCGTGTCAACTCAAATGTAGGAAGAATAAAGGATTATCAATCATACAATCGATATATTATTATTTAACACTAGGTGGCGCTAAGCGCTTGAAGCCTGAATACAGCAACAACTTAAGCTAGTGAAGAAGTGTGGCTTACCAACACAGTGTGCCACACGTTTATCATTTTAATGCGTTTAGAAGATTCGTTCTTGACAACATAAAATGTCTTCACTCCTCAAGGTG
This sequence comes from Callionymus lyra, assembly GCF_982586985.1. Lineage (NCBI taxonomy): Eukaryota > Metazoa > Chordata > Actinopteri > Syngnathiformes > Callionymidae > Callionymus > Callionymus lyra. The sequence continues at coordinate 22,923,854 of NC_141819.1, forward strand.
GACAATGAAATTAAAACCAAGGTACGTTTTCCACTCATACGATCACTGGCAAGTTTAACGACTTTGTTTGTTAGCATTCGAGCCACACTTTAGCATAGTGAGCTGATGCTAAGCTAACGCTGGTCACCGGCTTGTTTCCCGCTCAGCGGAGACGCACTTCAGACCGTCACACGAATGACGGGTCATGGGTGGATCGGTGTGTTCTAACACACAAGCTCATGTTACTTAAGTGAAATAAATGTGTTTTTTACGGCATTTGTTGAGTTTACTTGGAGTACCACATGTTCAGCATCAGGCCCTACAGTGTACATCAGCCGGTGTCATCTCACATGCGAGTAACTGTTAAGTTCACTATCACTGTCACATCTTGGTGCTTTCATCCATACACAGGTCCTTCATATTTATCAGAGTTTCTGTTTGTTCACGTCAGAAGGAAAATGAACAAACGTAGGATCAATCGTATTATTTACGCAAGTAAATAAATTGATAAAATAGGAAATGCTTCTATTCCGTTAAGTGACCGTAATACGTATTGTAGCTGTCTCGTTGGAACTTTAGTTGAAATAACCCATTATTAGTGGTTTTAATAACATACTGGGCAAATCTTCTACCAAGTTCAATACTATTTTTGGAAATGTAAGTCCTAAAAAAATGAATAAAAAAGCTACAGGGACCTTAAAATGTGTGTTTCTGCATTCTTATTTGTTCCACATCTAATGTTTAAATTTGATTCACAGGTTGACGCATTTCGGGAACGTATAACTGCAGAGGTGAATACCATTTATTTTAATTAAAAAGTGCTTCACCTTTATAAATTGAATGATAATAATTTTATTTGGTTTTAATTTCAGGCAGAGGAACTAGTCGCATCTTTTTTCCCAAAGAAGTTATTGGAACTAGATCACTTTTTGAAGGTTTGTAGGAACCGATCATTGCTATATTTGGTGCTTTCGTTTTGTCTTAAAATGAAGGAGCTGCTGAAAAGTATTATCTTGTTTTTTTAGTTTTTTGCAGTGTATGTTTAACCTTTCTGGTTAGACACAGAGTAAAAACACTGTACTCTGTGGTTTTGTGGTAATTGCTTTTTATATCCTCATGGTAAAACTGATAAACCATGGATCAGGATGCTCATGTAAACAAGAGAGGAAAACTGGCAGTTTTTTTAGGGAAGCTAAAAGCTGCACAGGAGACCCTGAAGGTGACACTTGCTGTAGTGAGAAAAGTTATTGTCAAGGTTAAACCCCAGGAAAGCTACTGGGCCTGATGACTACCCAGGCAGGTTGCTGAAAGTATTTGCTGCTGAGCTGTCTGAGCTCCTTCTAGACATCTCGCTCTCTCTAGGGAAAAGGTTCCAGCCTGCATGAAGTCCTCCTTCATCATCCCTGTCATTTTTTTGATATTGAACATGGAAATACAACAAATATCTGCACATAAATGATAATTTGATATGGTCTTCCTCCAGGATCCGATCATAAACATCAGTGAACTGAAGGAGATCCACTCAGAGATAAACCTGACAGTGCCAGACCCAATCCTTCTCTCTAACCTCCATGATGGTATAGATGCGGTGAGATTCTGCCCTTAATCTTTTCTGTTAAACACTAAGAAATGAGAAAAAAATATTAATTATGTTTTAAATTCTCTGACAGCAAAATGCCAAAAAAAGGAAGTTGGAGGACGGTAGTGGAGATGACAAGGGTGAGCTGATAACCATCGCTGCATTTACTCCTTCTTCCAGCCGCTTCAACAGAAATGAAACTGTGTTCTCTTGTCCTACAGTGACCGGCACCAAGATCTTCGTCATGCCTGGAGGGATGATGAAGAGCAATGAAAACCTTGTTGACCTGATTGAGAAGGTCAAGCCAGAGATCAGGACACTCATAGAAAAATGCAACACGGTGAGTTTCTGTCACGTTGTCTTCAATGTTTACTCATAACCAGGTGTTTCAAGATGTCTGCCATAACCACATTGATGTCTGCTCTCATCTGAGCTCCTGCTTGTGTCTGCAAACTAGCTTTATGCAGATTAATGAGACGGTTTTCATTAGATTAGCATATTTGCACCTGAATTAAATCAAAATCCAATGAAACAATATTGTCAACTTCATACATGCTCTTGTGTTGATTATAGCCTCACTTCTCTAGCTCTCTTCTGTCAATTGTTGCCGCTGCTAAAATGTTAGCCACCATGGTTTCCTCCGCAGGTGAAGATGTGGGTTCAGCTGCTCATCCCCAGGATAGAGGACGGCAACAACTTTGGCGTGTCTATCCAGGAGGAGACGGTAGCAGAGCTGAGGACAGTTGAAGGAGAGGCGGCGTCTTACCTCGACCAGATATCTAGGTGTGTAGTGCTGCAGCACAATGACAACACAAGTCAAGTTTACATTTTCTGTCTTATTGATCTATTAATGTTTTAAAACTTTTTGTTTTGTAGATACTACATCACAAGGGCAAAGCTGGTTTCTAAAATAGCCAAATATCCACATGTGGTAGGTTTTTCAATTCTTCTCTCTTTGACTTCTCTCATAGAAGGTCTTAAAGCCGCTCAACACAAAATGATGGTCTTATTTTCTTTAAAGCGCAACTAATGTGTTGGTTTAAGTGTGTCTTAAATGTATGTTGGACTCTATTGTGTCATCAGTATGTGTCTGTTTGTACAAAACTGTCTTTTCATTGAAATATTTACATTAGAAAATGTGCTTAAGCCCCGCCCACTGAAAACCCTTTTGAGATGGTCTTGTTTACCATAACCACACCCACTCTGCTGTAATTGGTCAAACATCAAGGTTTATCATTGTGTGTCATTAATCCCAGAAGTCGCCCCCACCAAGGGACTCGTATAAACAAAGTGGGGCGTGAGAGAAGTCATTATTACGTCATAATAGGACTCTGCTCCCATAACTTCTAATTTGTCGAGATTTCAGACAGGGGAGGACTTTATAAAGTAAAAAGTTTAAAACATGGTCATGGTGAGGAACTTACTGCATCTTGGAGAAGAAGACTTTTTCACTGGACAACATGCCTGTAGAGTCTGTGTGTCATGTGACAGTGGGTCAGGTCCTCTCATCTAGTAAACAAATGTACTTACTGTATGTTACCAAAGGGGTTCTGTGACATTGCAGTTACACTTTTCTGACACTGGGGGAGCTATAAACCATCATATCAATCTTGAGCACTACTTCTATCTAAAACTGTTTTTGTGTCTTCAGGAGGACTATCGGCGCACAGTCACAGAGATCGACGAGAAGGAATACATCAGTCTGAAGATCATCGTCTCAGAGCTCAGAAATCAATACGTATGTAACGTTTCACCTCCTCTTTACATCCGTGAGAGAATCATGTTATAACTAGATTTCGAGATGAGACACAGCTGATCATTTCATTCTCTACATCCAAGCCTTGTGTTTAGTTATACATTGTTACACTCCGCTTTACAAATAACCCTTACTTACTTACTTACTCCTATTGGCTCTACGTCTCCCTTTTTGCACTTCAGTTTCAGTTTATTTAAAAATACAATGTGCAGCTACATTAACAAGATGGCTGCACCAGATTTAGCACAAAGCTAATTTCCATCTGTAGTCCTCGATGCAGTAGAGTTTGGCTGCTGTCTCACCTGTGTTTGTTCCTTCGCGCAGGTAACGTTACACGACATGATCCTGAAGAACATTGAGAAGATCAAAAGGCCTCGCAGCAGTAACGCCGACGCCTTGTACTGATCTTCAGCCGGCCTTCACACCCCCCGTCATCGTCCTCTAAGATGGCTCCACATACTTCAGTACAATCACCTGCGTAGAAAGACCCGTTATTTTCATTTTAATTGTAAAATATGTTGTTTTAAGCCCTCGAGACACACGTGGGGGTGATCAGCGGAGAGATGCTTCATTAATGACAGTGAATTGTATTTTTTAATTTTAATTAAACATTCTGTCCACATATCTTCATGAAATCTCGTTTTTTTTTTATTTAGAAGGATTCGATCACAGTAGTGACTTTCTGACACAAAGACAACAGACTTGACGATAAACTTTAACCGATCTATTTTCATTTCCTCTGCAGTGCCTACAGTGGCCACACGGTGTCAGTGCGGGGAGATTTATTAGATTGAAACAACCGGTTACGTGAAGGAAAGAATAATTGATAACGTCGACATTTCTGATAAAACGTTAGATGTGTGAAGACAAGCCCACAATAAAAAAAGTTGTACTTGTAATAGTAATACCTTTCCTTTTTAGTTCTTAAAGATATCTATGATATAAGATATTCCAGTATTTCATTTAATTGTAAAAAAAATATATGTACACAAACTAAATAATCTTAAACTATAGTGTATAAAAGCTAAACTATCATTTAATCTGCTAAATGTTTTAAAGGCTAGTGGTACAATAGTTTTACTCTTGTTTATTTGATTAAATAATACACCTTCATTCTTATTACATTAGGGATTTCCTTGTCATTTACATCAACTCAAAGTATATCATTACCTTAAAAACACAATTTTCTTTTTTAATTGATCGTTCCGGATTAAGGGATTAAAAAGTTAGATTTTGGTGAACATTTCACTTTCGTTAGACAATTAATTTAGTCACAATAAAATGCCCATAGGAGTGTGTTTCATGTGACCTCCAGCATCAGCAAAACAATCCAGATATGGACTCACCAGATAAGGGTCCCAGTGGTGTTACACAGAAGAGAGATAAGATTGTCCCGGCGGAAACGTCACACTGATTATGTCACTTTGTGGTTCCTCAGCTTGTTGCTCTCTGCTGAGATTTGCAATATCTATCTTTGCAACCTGTGGAAACGCCACGTTACATAACGGTCTGTGAGGCTGGACCTGCTCGTTGAAGATTCAGGAAATCTGTCAAATATGATGTTGATTATTAAAATCTTCAGCCATTTGAAAAATCTTAGTTCAAACTTTATTTCCAAAAAGATAATGCTAGTTTTATCTAAAGGAGTTTGTGATTTATTAGGATTTCGTTCACTATAGTTTATTTTTCAATACACACCTGTTTCTCCTCTGGTCTTCAGATTGTACCAAAATGTAGGAACGAGTATTAGTTGTAGCTTTTTATTAATTAAACCTGATTTAAACGAGGAATATATGGTGTGATGTTGTTGCCATTTCATTGACACGAGTGACAAACATCCTTCTCGAGCTCTCTGTTGTTTGGGAAACACGTGTCGCCGGCGTCCATCTCTCACCTTTGACTGCTTCCATGACAGTGTCAGTATGTGGGCCCGGAGAGTGAGCGGGGCATGCTCGGGTTAATATTTAATATGTGTTCCTGAGCCACGAATTAATCAGTATCAGCAGGAGACTTTCCCAGAAAACAGGAAGAGCACAAACAACTTAAATAATAATTTTTAGTTTAATTCATTTGTTTGAAATGGCACCATAACAATAAAATGACGATCAAACGTCTATTTTTTATTTTTTATTTTTATCCAACAACTACGGTTTCCATTTAAGTGCTGAAATAAATGATTTGGAATTATTTTGAGTTTCCGCCTCATAAAAGTCAATGGAATTGTATTTTGCTATAGGTTAGCATAGTTAGCTTAGCATATAGCCTCTATCAATGTCAGTGCATTTACTGAATTGTATATATTTTACAACAACAAAAATGAATGAAACTCTGTAATTCAATGAACATTAACAGCTTAAAATCCAAATCTAAATAACAAACGACTTTTCTATTGTGATATTTGAGGTCATCTTGTGCTGGGTCTCAAATCGAATACTTCTCTTAGTATACTAGAAGTTAGTATGCATCAGGATAGTGTACATACTAACTAGTACGCAAATTCTCCACAGATAGTATGTCTCAAATCAAACAATGTCGCTACGCACTAACCGGAAATGACGCGAGAGCTTCTTCTTCTACTTCTATTTAACGATGTAAGTATATGAATATATATATATTTATATATATATATATATGACGTAACTTCCGTTACTAAGATGGCAGCCGTTTAGGGTAGATAGTGTCCATCGAACCATACTCAGTTTTGTGGGCGTTTTAGTACACCAATTTAGTGTGCATGGCGCACTACATTACGCATACTAAGAATTGAGACGCACTTACGCACTAAAAATACTAACTTTGAGTACGCAAGTATGCGATTTGAGACACAGCATTGGATTTTTGGTGGCTCAAAATCACAACTTCTTTTTGTCCGTCTGTCCATCCATAACCACCTGGAGCCCACACGGGACCAGGATGGTTGGAATGATCAGAGCGAGAGAACTTTTAGCGAAAGATAAAGTGTAGTAGAAGGTGAGGTTTTCAGCCGAGATGGTCCAAGTGTCCAGCAGCCGAAGAAGCAGGAAGGAGCTGAAGATACAACACGTCTTGAAAGTGATGTTCGGGTTCTTCGCGCCGCATCGGAACCGCGTTCCCACGCCGAGCCCGAAAAGAACCCCCATGTTGCGGGTGAAGCTGGCGAAGGGCGTGGTATCGAAGTGGACCCAACCGGGCTCGGCGCACCACCTCTGGGCTTTTGGGATGGTCCACAGCAGGTCCACGCCCACCGCCTCCAGCAGCAGATAGAAGCCCACGGTGAAGACGCTCAAGGAGAGCACGGTGGAAACGTACGTCCTCAGGTTGGCGCTGAAGATCCACTTCATCCCGGAAACAACATGCGCCACTCCCAGTCCTGAGGAGACAGGAAATGCATCGGCCCGGATCGTTTGAATAACCAACAGGAAGCTGCGTTATTTGATGGGGGCCCCGGGGGCCCGACGAGTGTCTTCTCAAGATCGAAGATTCATGTTTGTTTTATTATGACGTATCAAGACCTATGAAGATGTTAAGATGGATCAGAAGTTAATAAGATGTTGAAGAAAAGGATTCAATGAAGGACAAACACGGAGAGATCGAAGATAGATTTGACCTCCAAGAATGAAAAGACAATAGTCAGACTTCTCTACCTGTCATCATGCCGGCCACGACCTGGTGCGGGAAATGTGCCGCCACGTAGACCCTGGCGATGCACACCCCCAGTCCCACCAAGGACATCAGCGTCCACAGAACCGTCCACAGGAACCTATAGAAACGGGCTTTGACAACGTTCTTCTCACACACTCGTCAAGATGTCACACACCTATAGAGGACAGGAGGACACTGTTTCTCCGCCGCCATCGCCAGCACGCCGGTGACCATCACGTACCAGACCCCTGCCGCCCCCATGGCGTGACCCGACGGACTTCCTGCACGGACAGATAGAGGCACTGTTTGGATTGTATTTCTTGTTCTTGGCAGCATTTTAGTGATGGATCAGGATCGTGACTCCTTCAGTCCTTGAACAGTACCTGGTCCAGTTTCACATGTGATGGGGAACTGCTTCAGCGACGGAGCTCGCTCCGCCCCATAAAAGCGGGTCTCATGAACCCACCAGTACGGCCTCTCCCCGAACAGAACCCTGCAACAGAACCTTCAGAGCTCAACGCTAACATTCCCGCCGCGGGTCTTTGGTACCATTTGAGGAGCAGGTTGAGCCAGTCCCCGATGACGGCCACCCAGACGAGGCGCAGACTCGTGCTCCGCCTCAGGTGGAACCATACTGGGAAGAACCAGAAGAAGGCGGTGTGCAGATCAGCCACGTTCGAAGCGAAACCGAAGAACGCCTCGTATCTGCCGTACTTGCTCTGGAGGTGAACCGCCAATTCGACGCCCCAGCTGTGCAGAAGATCCATGATGTCACATGAATGTCTATGAATGTCTGGTTCCCTCTCTCTGCCCCTGTTTCAACCCATCTGGACTTTACTCAAGGCTGGTCCAATCGTTTGTTTTTGGCCTGGTGCAGACAGGTTACCTCTCACCCTCAGGCCCCCTTTGAACCCACACTCTGAATTTAAAAAAAGAACACGGTGGTTGCAGAGAACACTTATAATACTTTTACGCATTTCTGTGTATATCATGATGTTAACACATCATAATATTACATATATTAGTGTGATGTATGAGAGGCGGTGAAAGACGAGGTCATCATAAGGTAAACAACAACAACAACACACAGCAAACTAAAAATGTGTTGCACCAAATAAAATCACAATCATCAGATTCAGAAACTTTTACTGCCAACACATTTTTTGGCAGTCAGTTCATAATAAAAGAATGAAATAAGAAAACACACAAAATAAACAATAGAACAACAGCTATTCTACCACGCCAATAACCCATAATATTCGAATCATTTTTTAAATAACTATACGTGACTATAAACAGAGGCAATAACAATACAAGTTAAAACTCTGATATCAGGTTAAAAACGATTGTCACGTGAAAAATATGTTTTTCTTCTCACACCATCATTGAATCATTTAATGGTCGATCACTTATGTAACAAATGAATGGATCATGAAGCCTCAGATCCACTGACTGAATATTCACAGACCAGAAGTTATGTAACTGCTCGACCACACGTGAAGACTGTTACTATGAACTGTTACTATGAACTGCTACTATGAACTGCTACTATGAACTGCTACTATGAACTGCTACTATGAACTGCTACTATGAACTGCTACCATGAACTGCAACTATGAACTGCTACCATGAACTGCAACTATGAACTGCTACTATGAACTGCTACTATGAACTGCTACCATGAACTGCAACTATGAACTGCTACCATGAACTGCAACTATGAACTGCTACTATGAACTGCTACTATGAACTGCTACTTTGAACTGCTACTATGAACTGCTACTATGAACTGCTACTTTGAACTGCTACTATGAACTGCTACTATGAACTGCTACTTTGAACTGCTACCATGAAATGCTACTATGAACTGCTACCATGAAGTGCTACTATGAACTGCTACTATGAACTTGTACTATAAACTGCTACTATGAACTGCTACCATGAACTGCTACCATGAACTGCTACCATGAACTGCTATTATGAACTGCTATTATGAACTGCTACTATGAACTGCTACTATGGACTGCTACTATGAACTTGTACTATAAACTGCTACTATGAACTGCTACCATGAACTGCTACTATGAACTGCTACCATGAACTGCTACCATGAACTGCTATTGTGAACTGCTATTATGAACTGCTATTATGAACTGCTACTATAAACTGCTACTATGAACTGCTACCATGAACTGCTACTATGAACTGCTACCATGAACTGCCACTATGAACTGCTACCATGAACTGCTACTATGAACTGCTACTACAAACTGTTACTATGTCACCATGTATATAACCAGCCTTGAGTACTTTCATGGTCACATGAAGAGAAAAAGTGTCAGTACTTCACATATATGTCAAAACTTCTGCTTCAACATGTATTCAAATATTTGTCTGTACTTTTTTTGTGGTTTCCTTTATGAACCTGAGACACACATCATTGGCTCATTATCGTCGCTCAGTCGACTGCGTCTCTTCACGTCACACCGTGAGTACAGTAGATGTTGGATTAAGAGCCGGCCTGTGATTGGTGGGATGACGACAGCAGTGATTGGTGGGGACGGTTCTTGCGTACGGGGACACTGATAGCTGCTATCTCCTCTCCCGCTTGTTTGTGTGACAAACCTCCCAAACTCCTCGCAGTTTTACTGCACACGTCCAAGGTCCAAAGATCAGCGTGGACATGCGTCGGGATGGTGGGCTGCGCAGGTATAAAAACAACCAGCTGATAGCAACACTCTCACTCACACACACACACACACACACACTGGGCATCGAGATGATGGACTCGGTCATGGACGTCCTGCAGGGCTTCGGGGTCAGCAGCACTCACTACCTGCAGAGTCACTATCATGACGCCAAGGGTCTGTTTCTGTGGGTGTCCTGGGCTGCCGACCTGAGGAACACCTTCTTCATTTTCTTCCCCCTGTGGTTCCACCTGAGGGCGTCCGTGGGCATCAAGCTGATCTGGGTGGCCGTGATCGGGGACTGGCTCAACTTGGTCTTCAAGTGGTGAGTTCCACTTTCATTTGGCATTCGTTGAACCCAATATCTGAGTGGCATCAAACTATCTAAGGTCAACCTCATGTGTATTATTTGCTTGATAAGACGGACAAACTCAGTTTGAATAGACTTTTGAATCCTCTACCGTATGAATGAAAACCGATACAACTGTTCTTGTATCTCCATGTATTTGTGGTGTAGGACCTTATATTGGTACTGTTGTTTGGGAATAGATGGTTGGATGATGTTAAACCCTTTAGGTTATTATGTTGGTCTCCTCTCCTTAGATTTGTTAGTTGATCTTTTGATTCCTCTCTTAGTCCTCCTAAACCAAAGAACCTGGTTTCTTGACCAGTAGTTATGGCATTTTTGACAGTTTGGGTCTTGTCTTTCATCGCCTCGATCTCTGTTACCCTATATACAATCGTAGTTATACCTCTGGGCTGAATACAATTGTAGTTATACCTCTGGGCTGAATACAATTGTAGTTATACCTCTGGGCTAAATACAATTGTAGTAATACCTCTGGGCTAAATACAATTGTAGTTATACCTCTGGGCTAAATACAATTGTAGTAATACCTCTGGGCTAAAAACAATTGTAGTTATACCTCTGGGCTAAATACAATTGTAGTAATACCTCTGGGCTAAAAACAATTGTAGTTATACCTCTGGGCTTGTTTAAACGCTTTGTGACCCTGGTCTGGAAAAGCGCTATATAAATAAAAATGACTTACTTACTTACTAACAATTGTAGTTATACCTCTGGGCTAAATACAATTGTAGTTATACCTCTGGGCTAAATACAATTGTAGTCGTACCTCTGGGCTAAATATAATTGTGGTTATACCTCTGGGCTTAATACAACCGTAGTTATATCTCTGGGCTAAATACAATTGTAGTCGTACCTCTGGGCTAAATACAATCGTAGTTATACCTCTGGGCTAAATACAATTGTAGTCATACCTCTGGGCAAAATACAATTGTAGTTAAACCTCTGTTCTATATACAATTGTAGTTATACCTCTGGGCTAAGTACAATTCTAGTCATACCTCTGGGCTAAATACAATTGTGGTTATACCTCTGGGTTATATATAATTGTAGTTATACCTCTGGGCTAATAACAATTGTAGTTATACTTCTGGGCTATATACAATTGTAGTTATACCTCTGGGCTATATACAATTGTAGTTATACCTCTGGGCTATATACAATTGTAGTTATACCCCTGGGGTACGTACCTCTGATTTGACCCACACGTATCAGTCACTTACGTCAACAGTCATTTCTCTTTAGAAAGTTGGTCACATGACACCAAATGACCTGCGTTGCTCTACAGGATTCTGTTCGGCGAGAGGCCGTACTGGTGGGTCCACGAGACGCCGTATTACGCAGACGGTCCTCGTCCTCACATCGAACAGTACCCCATGACCTGTGAGACAGGACCAGGTGAGACATACTCGACCCCTTGTGCCGTCACTCTTTCTAACCATGTTGTTCTTTAGGAAGTCCCTCGGGTCACGCCATGGGAGCGGCAGGGGTCTACTACACCCTAGTGACCTCCATCCTGGTCTTCATCGCCACCAAGAAGAAGCATGGAGGCAGGAAAAACAACAATCATTCCAAGTGAGACAAATCCCGAGCGGGTTCAATCATTCACTGGCAGATGTTCTGAAGGTAATAAATAACCCTGGATATCCTGTCAACAGGTATCTGAGGATGGTGCTGTGGACGCTCTTCTGGGCCGTCCAGGTGTGCGTCTGCTTGTCGAGGGTCTTCATTGCCGCACACTTTCCTCACCAGGTCGTCGCTGGTGTCATAACAGGTCAGTATCTTAATGAGGACAGGATGTTAAAAGAGACGTCTAAAGATGTCTTGATGTTCTTGTTAAGATCTCCATAAGGTCTGAGTTCTCACTCAGTTGGTCTCTGTGAGTCCTTGAGTTGATAACTTCCCCACCTGCGAAAATATCTTTTCGCTCTCTGCCCTTTTTTGTCTCCATTGCTTCCCTAAGATTCCAAACACCTGTTGATTTATAGTCTCAGACCTCAAAAAAGCTGATGCTTGATATGAGGCTAATGCTAAGCTAACACCAAGTGTGTCCTTCTTCAGGGATACTGGTGGCCGAGGCCTTCAACAGGACCCAGTGGATCTACAACGCCAGCATGAAGAAGTACTTCTACACCACTCTCTTCTTGACCTCCTTCGCCGTGGGCTTCTACCTGCTGCTCAAGGCTCTGGGCGTGGACCTCCTTTGGACCCTGGAGAAAGCCCAAAAGTGGTGCGTGAACTCGGCGTGGGTCCATCTGGACAGCACGCCCTTCGCCAGTCTGCTACGTAACATGGGAACTCTATTCGGCCTGGGCCTGGGTCTTCACTCCCCGCTGTACACGGAGAGCAAGAAGAGCAGCAGCAAGAAGGTGAAGGCGGTTTGCCTGGTCTGCACGCTGGTTCTGCTGCACCTCTTTGACTCCTTCAAGCCTCCCACCCACAACTTCGCCCTCTTCTACCTGCTCTCCTTCTGCAAGAGCGCCACCGTGCCGCTGGTCACCGTCAGCATCATCCCGTACTGCGTGAGGGGCGCGCTCGGGCTGCACAGCAAGAAGGCGGCGTAAGAAGAAAACACGTGACCAGGAACTCAACTCAGGTGTGACACATTTGTGGAGCTAAACCATCATCAGGACCAGAACTTTATTGTGCCAGAAGGTCCAGCAGAACTTACGACCACCTCAGACCTGTTGATGTGATGTGTGACAGTTTTGTACCTTTTGTTTTTTTTTTCAAAACTCTTTTTTTTATAGAGACTTTTTATTGTTCAATGTTTATAAATGTTGATTTGAATACATTTGTACATAAAACTTTTCCTTCTTCTCATTGTTGTCACGGCATATTTGAAAAAATTAGATGAGGCATGTTTCACTTTAGCACATACGTTACATTAGATAAAGTGCAAGGGATGACAAAGTGCAAATATAAAGAGCGATTGTTAAGGGCAGACAGCTCGTCAATCTTGTGCGTCAATGAATTGACCCCCATTGTGAAGGTGGGGATCGATCGGTCTGTTAGCTTAGCCTTTAGCTTCTTAGCAGCTGTAGTTTACGTTTAATCTTTGTGGCTTTAACTTTATTTACATCACCACTAAGACAAAATGGTTTGTTATTATTATTGTTTCATTATTATTGTTTATTTTTAAATTCCATTTATTACTTTAAAAATAAAAAATATTATTATAATTATAAAGTGAAAAGAATATAAATCAAAATTAGCAGTTTGATCAAGCTGTTAAATTGTAAGGATGTATTCACTAATAAGATATAATAATAAAATAGATATATATTTTAATATTCACAGGTTTGATCTTAGAGTGATTCATATATATTTCAAACTAACTGAAATACCAGGTAAAAACTACATTTGCAAACCCAAGAATCCAAAAAGACAGACGGTGAGGAGAAAATAGAGTAATGCAGGTGGATTATATGCTTTATAATTACAGGAAATTATAGAATTAATATAGAAATATTTCTTATTCAAATGTAATAAATAAATAAAATTCAAATTGGACATATTTTAATTTAACAGGGATCTTCTGTTCCCTTTAAATGTAAAATAAGCTCAATAAGATGAAATTATGAAGATATTCTCTTATGTATAATGTTTTATAAATGGTTAGAATTAAGTCGAAACTGTGAATATTCAATGCTTTAACAATCAGACAGACACAAACAGACTCACTAACTTATTTATATACAGTTTATATCAAATATCTAAATTAATTGAAATACCTAAATATAGGTATAGGTAAAAAAAAAAAGTTGTATATAATAACTAAAAAATAAAAAATATTTATGTGTGAAAGGGAAATATTTCTGTTCATCGGTGTTTCCATCTCAGAGAAAGAGGAGAGAAGAGTTTCCAGGCAGCAGAGGAGAGAACCGAGGTTCAGGTGGAAGACATGACACACATTTCTCCGTGCACGTGAGCGTGTAGCGTGCGTGCACGTGTTGCTATAGTCACCATTATTCGGGATTTTAAACCCCAGCAGCGGCGTCACTCCAAGTGATATCGTCACTCGACCTTTTTTCTTTCCGACCCTGAGGATGTGTTGTTGTGAGGTTTTCAACCCCAGACCGTATGGATCCTGAAGAATCATTAACTCAAAACCAAATCTCAGGGTCAAGCTTGTGACGTACATGCTGGCGTCACATGTCTATATGTGCTGCTCAACAACAAACACCAGCCTCCCCTCAAATGTGGGTCCAACATACGTATTGCTCAAGGGCACATCAACCCTGACACAGACATATGTTAAATATCAGTTTATCTCTGTTGGAATCAAACGTTCAGTAGTTAAACATTAAGTTGGATGGTGACAATAATGAATTTATACATTTTCTGGCAATTAAACTCAAATAAATTAAGAAAATGTGAAGCTTTGTTGTAACAACAATGTGATACCTGCTTTATTTTAATGTTTAAAACAGGGAAATATTAAATACTTGACTCCATATGCATGGAGAGTAACGTTATATCACAGTATTTGTATTTTATTTATCAATGTTCGAAATAGTTTTTAGTATTTATTTCATTAGTCTTTTGGGACTTAGTTTTTCAGACACTACACTTCCTCATTTTTTAAAACAAACAAACATTGATTGACATCCTTGCAATCTTTACCAGGTTATGAATTGATATTCTCATTGAAAGAGGTCCGTGCATTTGCGCTCGTGTCGAAAGGTCGCCCCCTACTGGTGGAGACGTCATACTACCCAGAGTGAACTTGGTTTATATTGTTTTTAATCATCGATAGAAATGTTCCCGAACACGTTTACTCGAATTAATCAACGTCTTAGGTATAAAAAAGACTTCTACGTTATTGCGGTTCAAGATATTTCCTTTTTTAAAAATTGATTAGTCAAGCAAGATAATAATCGATTGATTATTATTATATGGTTTGCTGCAGCCCTGCTTGATAGTAATACAAATAATAATATTAATGATATATTTCTCAGTTTAACGATGGAGGATCAATTAGACAAATGTCAACATAAACGTCAGCGATCAGGACGATATGTGAAACACGACCTCAACAAAAAACATATAAGGATGATTGAATAAACATTCTGCTGAATCCGCATTATTATTATTGTTTATATTTATGGGGTCCTTTAAAAGTTGTGCAGGGTTTATAATTAAATATTATAAAGTCAGAAAGAGCCTTGTAACATTGAACAGACCATAAACTAAAACTCATGAGGACAAGGTGTGAATAAAAAAGACCAGACAGTAACAAAGTCTTCAAACCAAGAAGAACAAACGCCTTCATTTTAAACACGTTTTTATTTTTTTTCGGCTTAAATAATTACTTGGATCGTCCAGTGTTTGTCATACATAGTTGTACCGGATGTTGAACAATATAGAAAATGCACAGAAACAGAACTGGGTTGTTGGAGCCGTCAATACTGTTAACTGAGTGCTTCTGTTAGTAAACATGATTAACTCAATGCAGTTTGTGTCTGAATAAAACTATGAAATCTTCAAACCTTTTTTAAAAAAGAAAAATCAAATGTAAAAACCAAGCCTACGTGTCTATGAAGCACAGAGGGTCGTCTGGAAGATGTCGGACAGTGAGGTGAGCTGAAGAGGCTCCAAAGTAAAGTGACATGCAGACGGAGAAGCTCTAGTCCAGATCACGTGTTCCCTCCATTCCTTGAATTCATGATGTGAGACGATTGTGTGGCGAGAGCATCAGATCAGTGCATGAACCGTGAAGCTGCTGACTTCATACAGTGTCGCTTATATACACGGAAATCACTCGAGTGTTAGAAAAAGAAAAGAACCGCGTCCTTGGATGGAGAGTCCAGGAGGGGAAACGAATAAGGCCAGTGTTTTATATTTGTCTCCATCCATTGTGTCTTTGGTTCTGGGACACGTTTGATCCGCTCGCTGGTCCGTCTGTGTCCAGCAGTCAAAGTAAGTGACATGCTCATGCGAAAGTTGGTCTGTTGAAGTCCATGCGATCTGAAGCCTCAGGCTAGTCTTGGAGGTCGGACGAGGATCAGGTTCTGGTGCGTCCGGGTGACCTTGAGGGGACAGAAACACTTTTCATCATCATCAGAAATAACCACTTTTTTACTGTCACACCATGAATTAATTTAAACGTTTATTGATTTCTGAATGGTTGAATCTGTTTTTAATGAATAATTTGATTAAATAATTCTAATAATTATTTTTCCAAATACGATTTTTAAATGCAATATTTTAAATATGAAGTCCTTTAAAAAATTGAGGTTGGTATAATCTTTGAGTTATCTCTAGGCCAAGCTGACCCGAAGGACGGAAAACAAAATGTGTTTGTGGTATTCCTTGTGTCGCCTTAGACCTTCGGGTCACCTTGACCCTGAGACAACAAGGGATAATATTGGCACCAGACAAAATCAAAAGAAACTCCAACAATCATGCGACGTACACACAATTAAGAATATTTTTTAAATAACTAAACTCAACAATTTTATATTGAATTTGTTTTCAATTGAATTATTGAATTCAATCATTTGTATATAGAAATGTTTTTTTTATGTGTTGAATTTAATAAATTGAATATTTAAAAAAACGAAGGTTTTTTATAACATAGTTTGATGTTATTATTCAAATAGTTCAAAAATAAAATGTTAAAATTCCACATTTAATAAAAGACTCCAGAGCTGCTTCAACTCTCAGCCAATCATGCGACACATAGACAATCACATGACAACATACTCTGACTTTTAGATCATTGTTCAATTTAGAGAATTCATTTTTTATTATTAGAATTAGAATAAATAAGGTGTAAAAAAAAAAAATCATTTGGAGAAAGAAAACGTCTTTAATATACACATGAATTAAATTGATAAATAAAAATTCATCAAACCTATAGAAAGAGAAATGATTAGATTCAAATATTAAATTCAAATAAATTCAATTAAAAAAATTAAGAAGAAATTATTGAGTTATATGCAATTAATAAAAAAAAAGAAAATCAATATTGTGATGGCATTGACGTACAAAGTCACAAGATGAGGATGAGAACAATAAAACAAAATTATTTAATCGATTCAATATTTGGATTAAAAGGCTTTAAACTATCCATGTGTAATACATTCACATAAACCATCCATTACTCACCAGGTTGAACCTGCTGTTATGACTGACTCTTCTTTCCCTGTTTCTTGGCGCCTTCCCCAGACTGCTGGGAGAACAGAGGTCAAAGGTGAGCGACTGACCCGATGAGTCGACGAAGCTGTTCATGCTGCGGAACTAACTACAGACAAAAGAGTCTCCTTCGACGTCCAGGACTAAAAGTCATGCTCCAGAGAAAAGTTTGTTAGTGGATTCACTTGTTAGTCTGCAAGAGTTGGTCAAGATTAGTCAGTGCTGCCACCTACAGGAGGGGCGAGGAAACACTGGGAACTGTCACTGCAAACATTCAAACAGCGCTGATGATGTCATGAGGCGTCTCACCTGGAACACTAGGACACTTGAAGTATGTCATGTTTGACATGTGATGCTCACATTGTAATTGTTATTATGTGTGTTAAACTATTTGTGACTAAATAAATTAATTATGATTTCTGGACTCCAGGTCGTGTCTCTGACCGTCGCCCCTGAACATGCATTCACAGCATCATGCAGATTAAACGAGTTTCGACGGGCGGTTCAAAGGACAACCTCTCCTCCTCCAGACTTGTCCGCCTTCTGACGATTCCGCTTCCCCCTCTTCTTGCCCTTCCCCCCCGCCGCCCCCGCCTTAGGAGCAGCAGCGCTCCTGTCTGTTGCTACGGTAACACCACAACCATCATCCCCCTCCTCTGACACACTCCTGTCCTCGGAGGTGACCACGCGGCGGACCACCTTTCTGATCACCTGTGGGGTCAAGCATGTCAGGGCAGGGTTTGGGGTTAACGGAGAGATGTGAGGTGTGTGTGTGTGTGTGTGTGTGTGTGTGGTGACGATAAGATGGGACAGTGGTTACTTTTCTGGTTACCAGATTCCCGTCTTCATCTGTAAACTGCTCCTCTGTTACAGACTCTCCAGGAATGTTTTTGGCTTCCGCGCCCTAGAACCGAGGTTAGGATAGAGGTGAAGGTGGAGGTCGACGTAAAAAACATTACTCTCATGTTGACGTTGATATTTTCCCTCCACACGCTGCAAACACGTGCCTTTTATCCTTTCATTCCCTCATTGTTCACATGAGGACTGGAGTGTATTTCAGCTTCGTCAGCCGAGTGTAGCACAATAACCTGAGACTGCAGTCCAGAGCAGGACAAGCGTTCACTCGCACACTCTCAGAGGAACACACACCAGCAGGAGGAACACAAAAGCTCCACACAAATGAATCCAGCACAAAAAAAGTTCTGCATCTTTTGACAAAAGTGACTGAAGTATATAATTATAATAATAATAATGTTTTGAGACCTAATTTTTAATCTTACTGTCGAGCCTTGTACTCTTGTGTTTTTAAATCTCTTAATCTTGTTCTGCTTGTAACACTTTGAGATGTGTGGTCAAATACAAAGTGCAATTTAAAAAAAATATATATTATTATTATTACTGAAGTATATTAGTGGCATCAGAATATTGAATGGTTGAATTCCACATTTTTCAAGTGTTTTTCAAGCATTGAACTATTTTGTTTAGGGTTAGATATCATAGGTCAAATTTATTCGTTATTAAATTTAATAACTTTCCATTGAAAGTTTGAAATTTGTTTTAATAATAGAATTAAATATATTTATATATATATAATATATTAATTAAAATATTCAAATTCCGACTTTAAAAAATAACTGTTCTATATACTTTTTTTTTTTAATTTTAGACTATAACTATTAAACCAAAACACAAAATTTCAATACAGGCTAATGATAAAATAACTTTAATAACACACTTTAGAAAACATTTAAAATTCAACTTAATATTCAGATGACACTGATCTACTTCCATACGACTAGTTCTATATTCTACACGTGAAGAGTTTACAGTGTAAACTATTCTCCTCGTAAGGATGAAACTGAGACATGAAAGGCAGTTTGTTAATAGTTTCCATTTTGAATAAATATTTATTTCAAGTCTCTGCACTTCATGCTTCTAAGATATGATTGAATGGTTGTTCAAAAGCTGTTAAATGTATCAAACACAAACACAGCACACCTGCAAATACTGGCGGCTCAGCCTTCACACACTCAAGCAACACACACCATCACCCCGGCTACACACCTTCAACACCACCCGTCTGCGATACACCCTGGTGGTGATGGTGGTCTCTCCGGCCGAGTCTGAGTCACTCAGACTCTCCTGATTGTCATGATTGACAGGTTTACAACCATAACCACGGTTCTAGCAAGTACTGCATAACATGCATTATAATGTGGACCCGTCATTATAATCTTTTAAAAGATCCAATAGGTCCTGATACGACGGGAAACCTTCTCAAGTGACAAGGACAAAACTAAATGGAAATAAGTAATTTATATTTGTAAAGTGATTTTCTCAGACCAGGGTCACAAAGCACTTAAACAACAGAATAATACACAGTTAAAAACACATACAAATATCAAATATAAAAACTTTAAAAGGTCAAGACCACACGGTGACCAACACAGCAGCCCCAAGATAATTGAGAAAAATCCTGCACAAATAAATAGGTCTTCAGATGCTTCTTGAAGGAGTCAGTAGTAAAAAGTGTTATTACGCTCCAAAGGCTGGAAACCTTCGCAATTTATATGTGTATAAGTAAAGAATGCTACAAATAAACACTATATTAAAGTGTACTAAAGAGCCGTTCTATTTCTTGATCAATTCAGTAGTTTTAGCCTAATGCGGGCCGCATAAATGCAGGCAGAGGGCCGCATTAGGCCCCCGGGGCCACACTCTTTACATCTTCTTTGAACCATTGTTTCCAAGGTCGTCTGTGCTCAGGTGACCGGGGGGTGCAACAAGGTTAGCAGGAAAAATAAACATAATCCTCAAAGATGTAGAAATAAATTGCTACATTTAGCATAGCTAACTAAACACGGTGTGATGGAACCTTAAGCTGTTATTTGTGAGATTGTTTCTCCCTCAGTTCTCCACACAAACATCGCTACATCAGTGTGTAAAAGTAAAAGTGAAACCATTTTTTCACCAGATTATAAACGGGTTTATATAAGTAGGAGTGAAATAAAACGTAGGTGAACGTCTGCAGTGAAGGATCCAGTAACCAAAGTGACTCTCACCTGGACTTTTGGTTGGGATCTGTTTCTACTCTCCTCTCCTCTCTCCGCCTGAGCTCCCTTCTTTTTGGCCGGCTTGTCCCTCTCTTCCTTCGCTACAAAGGTGCGCGATCCATTTTCCTTATGGCTGTGGACTGGCGGCGACGGCTGCTCCAGGGAGTCGGCGAGGCTGTCGGGACTTTTGGGGGGAGAAATAAGAGGCGTAAGCAGTGAAGGACGTCTTGAGTTTCTGGGACCTCCTACCTGCCCTCCTCTGCTCCCAGACCCTGGCAAGGCTTGGCTGATCCCGATGTCTCTCCGGATGTTTCTCCACTCCAGCCTGGAACTGAAGACAGTTCTTGTTCGGCTTGTCGCACTTGTTCTAGGATGGCATTCACTCGCTCCTCCGTGATCTCCTCGTCCCCCAAGCCTCCTTCCAGGCGAATGTCCTCCAGCAAACTCTGAAGCCTCTCCTGCGTCATCTCCTCCTCCTCCTCTTCCTGATTGCCACCAGACTCTTCTCTGAACTCTGACGCCTTCCCCTGGTGTTGTGTCGCCCTCCTGTCATTGTCGGGCCAATCCATCCCTATGAGGCTGAAATCTTCCACCTTCACGATGGGCGGCTGTGCAGCCACGGTGAGAGCCTCGCCGCTGGAGGTGCTGGTGGTCTGAGTCAGAGAGAGGTCGCTAGGTCTAGAGAGGGCAGTCTTGCTAGGGGTCTCTAGGCTAGTCTCGGCCTCGCTAAAGAAGTCGTCTGAG
This sequence comes from Callionymus lyra, assembly GCF_982586985.1. Classification (NCBI taxonomy): domain Eukaryota; kingdom Metazoa; phylum Chordata; class Actinopteri; order Syngnathiformes; family Callionymidae; genus Callionymus; species Callionymus lyra. The sequence goes on from NC_141819.1 coordinate 22,944,780, forward strand.
CGCAGCGGGGTGGGGGGCTGGTAGTTCAGGCCTGTGGGGGTCTGCAGCTCCTCATCTATATTGTTGTATCCTGAGTGGATGGCAGGAGGACAGCATTAGACAGTGAGGGGAGTGAACGACAAACACAAGGCAGAAAGGAAGAAGGGTGAATAGGGTCATGAGATGATCTGACACGGAAATGGACAGAGAAAAAAAAAGGTTTTCAAAAGTCCCACAGTTGCAGCTTCATTCCTTTGATTATTTCGTCCTAACATCTCTTCCTTTGAAGAATCCAGACAGGTTTATTTGTGTGTATTTATTGGTGAAATGCAGCTCTTCCCTTAGATAGATAGATCAAATGTATTGATCCCTCTTGAGGTCTCCTTTGGGAAATTGTTTATTTGTTATTGTTTATCCTGTCAATGCTGATGCAATCTGAACAGAGACAGTTCTTCTTCACTTATCTTTTTACAATACAATCCCTGTTGTGACGAGTTGAAAGACATAAAAAGTCTTAATATGATGGTAAAACTTAAAATAGAAAGTTACGACAACAACTGTCCTGTTCAGAACTATATACTTATTTTTATATACATTTGCTTTTTTAATTTTGGCAAATAAAATAAATATATAAATCGATAGTTGTTGAAGAGAAAAAAACGGCTCATAAAAGGGGAACAAAAAACAAGTTTTAATTTAAATGTTAATATCAAATTGGAAAAGATAAACAATGGTATAGATCTGTCGTAAACAATCAAACATATCTGACCCCATTATGACCACATCGATAAAGTGCTGTCGGTGGCCCCCGGGTCGTTACCTAGTTCAGCTTTAAGAGGTCAGAACGATTGAGCTGGTTAACATCAGACAACTGTGCAAAAGTGCAACTTTTGAAAACAGAGTTTCAAAAATGAGACAAAAAACACACACACAAACGACACTAAAACACCTATAGAATCTTGAACACAAGATCCCTCCGTCCCTGATTTGTCTTATTTGTCAGATGAGGAAGTTAATCAGTATATTTAAAGCTACATTAAAACATTTTAAAAGTTGGCAGTTTCGGAACAACGCTAAGGTCTCACGGTGAGTTTGTGTGTGTAGCCACTAGCACACACATGGAACTGCAGCTACTCCACAAATATGCTACACGATTAGACTTTTCTCTTTGGCATCGTTTACTAGATGTAGATCTCGGGAACAGAGCGATCTCTCCTAAAATATGAAGGGATACCAGGAGGGAGGGGAGAGGCCGGAGAGCAAGAGGGAGGAGAATCATCTCTAGGGTCGATATGTAAAGGTGAGGCTGAGGCTGGAGAAGGGGACAGAGTTTTTAGGAAGTTGAAAGACGCAGAAGAAGAGCTTGTAGAGGAGGAGAAGCGAGGAGGAGCAGGGAGCAAACAAAACTCAGGAAAGGATGAGTGGGAGGAACAGTTGAGGATGGAGGGCTGAGGGGGGCACAGAGCAGAGGGAAGTAATCTAGGAGGAACACCGAGTGGAGGAGCAGATGAAGGGCACTTAAAAGAAGGAGAGAGGAGGCGCAGTATAGAGGAGGTGGAGTCGTTTGGAGGAGGTGTGAAGAAGGAGAAGTCAAAAGCGCTCCGAGAGAAGCAGAGTTGAGGTGAGGCGTGAGACAGGTGAGGAAGAACAGGCGCAACAGGCAGGAGGTAAACTGGGGGAGAGGAAGGAGGAGAAGGAAAGGTGAAGAAAGAGGTGGGTGAAGAAACAGATAGAGTTGTAGAGGAGGAAGAAAATGGGAGTGGAGGCTTTGGAAGAGCAGCAGACGTTTGAGGACAAGCCGGCAGAGAAGGAGGGGTGAGAACTTTAGGAACTACTAACACAGAGGACAGGTGTGAGACAAGAAAAGGACAATGATTAAATAAAGAAACGCTTGTTGAAGACAAAACAGAAAAATAAATAAATGGAAATATAAGTATAGAAGCTGCAGAAGGTAGCAGGCCCTCTTTCTTCCTGGTTTAGTCACATGAACTTACAGTATTTCTAACAGTTGAGCTGTTAGAAATACTTTTTCTCTGGATGGACAGCAACTGTCACTTGGTCCCACCACAGTTGACGATGGTTGCCCTTTGTTGGTTTGATTTAAAACAATTTGATCGATTTGTCCATGTCTGCAGACTTCTCATGCTTATTGCTAGCTACGCTGAAGTCAGAGAAAAGCGAACACACAGCTCTCTAGCAAGACTGCTGAAGCTACACACTTAGCATGTGAGTTTTCACAGGGAACCAACATTTTTTTTTCATTTTTCCAAATTGTGGATTCACCAACTGCACTATAGTCTGCAGCATCTGAAAACACATCCAGATCCAAGTGGAATTCTCTCGAGGTGTTACTGTTGGGAATCAGCTTGTTAGTGATGCTTTTCGGAATGTGCTGCAGAAATTAGTCACTCTGAAGCAAGAGGTGGAGAAAGGAGGAGGAGGAGGAGGAGGAGTCTCCCGGTCAAAAAGCAGATGAGAGGCTCGGAGGAACACAGGAGATGACGGCTAACGGAAGCAACATCATACACTCAGAAGAAAGTGCCCCATTTTAAACTCATCCTTCCAGGCTGTGTGTCGATGGCCGACGACATCACGGCCGGTGGACGTGTTGAAAATGCTGCACCAGTCAGAGTGTAACAAGTGTATTGTTGTGAGTCGACAGATAAAGCAGGCAGCCTCTCACACAAAGCCTGAGCCATGCACCGAGTCAATTCATGGTCTGTTTTAGTTTCACTTGTGACGAGAGAAGAACCATTTCAACCTTGTCTGTACATTAGGAAGCACTGGGAAAATAGCCAAGGTCTTTCAAAAGGACACTTTGGCATCGAGTCAGGTAAATTGGATCAATTTTGTCCAGTATTCAGTCGATATCACTGATGATTATTCACCAAATGATTGTATGTTTCTGCTAAAATAAAGCCATTTTTGACCAGAATGCTTCTCATTTAAAAAAAAAATGAACCATGGAATATGATTCCAGGTAAATATTGGATCAAAGTGTCTGAAATGGCTCTTATTTATTTGATTTATTTGATGAGTTGCTGCCACATCTGCTGAAAGAAAAAGACAGAGAGAGATAAAAGACTTGCAGAGAGGAAACATAAAAACAATGAGATTGTTTTTATTTGGCCTGTAATAGTGTTGGTGACCAATTTTATTTCAAGATGATTAGTGGCCCCATTGTTTAAGAAAATTCTAGGGACAATTTGTTTAATTTTAGAGCTTTATATTATCGGGGGAAAACAATTTCTCCCAACTAAATACTCCCATCATCATTGTACTACAGAAAACTGAGATGCTGTCGGGAAAAGTCTAGATGAGGTCATTACAAGGTCGTGTAATTGACCTCCCTCGTTCTTCAAAGCATGTTCGGCTTTGTATTTGTAAGCACAGTCACGTTTGGACAGCTGATAGAGGGAAGTGAAGGAAGGTGAAGGGAGAGACTGAGAAGGGATAGGCGGAGAGTTCAGCTAGGGTGGGCTACACTTTACCATCGGACTGATCCGGGAATACTGCGTTATCATCGGCAAAGCAGCGTGTGCCTGAAATGTTACCGTAGTCAAATATGGGCCCTTCCAGCAAAGTCACAATATCCAATCGATTGATCTTTTTCAGCACTTCCGTTAAAACGTCCGCTGGAGAGAGATAGAAAACAGAGGTTACTAAAAACCATGGCCGCTCTCACCTCGTAACTTTTCTATGCACGTGCTGCTTACTTGTGGCGTTTTTGCCGTCCCGATGAACCCATTTCTTTAGCAGCATGAAGCTCTGAGCTGTCAGAGAATTGGGGTTCTCAACTCTGATAAAGTTGATTTCCTCCACAGAGAAATCCATCTCCCTGGCCAGCTCTTCAACAGAGACAGAGAGAAAAAAGTCGCAAGTTTAAACATGCATCAAACACAGACAGGGTCCAGGATCTTCTGCTAAATACTTGAAAATTATTATATATAATATTATATATATAATCTTGACTGACCTTAGTTTTTTGTACAATTTTGTTTTTATGTGTGTTAAGTTATGTATTGTTACATTGTAAAGGAACATATACAGTTATTTAAATGTTATTAGAGCAGCCATGTTTTCTTGTCTGGTTCAACTAAAGATACATATCAAGAACTGATATCTAGATATTTTCCATATTTTCTTAATAATAACATTTTTACATTAATATCTATGACATTGTACTGACAAAAACAGTGATTTTAGGCATTCCATTTTGTTTTCTACCTTTTAGTCACATGCTACACACAGCATTACTACTTGATGGCTGCTCTAATCATTTTAACAGCACTGGTAATAAAACTAATGTGATTACTTTGCTAAGACACCAATATAGGAAAAAGACACACAAGCACCGCAAGCTTCACTTTGTTATTTGTTATTTCAGATTGTGGCTATAGCAGCGATTTTTTTTTTTTACTGTATTTTCCTCAGTTATCTAATAGAGGCTCAAATGGGGAATCAAGGGATGTCAGTCCTAGAAATATTGGCGGAATTATGTCCCTCTTTTAACCTGAAAATTCCCCCCAAATAACTGACTATGGCTTAAATATAGCATTCAAGTTTTGATGATAACGCAATGAAAATAGCCAGACACTTCCTTGAACAATTACATTTATAAATGATTGATTAGAAAAACACAATGAAATGGAGATGTATAATCACCCAGAAGAAGTGAAATAGCTAAATAAAAACATTTATATAAACAAGTTAATAATTTATGATTTAAATAATTTCTACCCTTAATAATATTTTTATGTTAATCTTTGAGTGCCAGACACTGCCAGGGAGTGCTGGGGAAATAATTGCATTCAAGAATAAGATCCATAAAATTAAATGTAACCATAAATAATCTTGTCACTTCATCACGGCAACATGAATTAAATATAGATACAAGTAGTTTTTTCTGAGCTCAGCATTTAGTTTCTGCTTGGACGGAGAAATAAACCCCTGCCTCGTCACTAAAAATCATAATTACACTGTGGCAAAACACCTAAACGCCCACTCACATGCAGGCTGATGCAGGGAAATGCTGCAGTGCAGGAGGCCTGACTGCAGAGACCACACCCTTTTCCACAACTCCAACACAACATTATTTATAAAATGCACTCTTTGATGTTCAGAACAAACCCAAATCCACTTATTTGCTGAACACAAACCTTTTATCAGCAATCCGTCAGCTTATGTTCACGTTTGTATTTTTATAAAAACATATTTATTGCCTTCAACTGCTCTTCAAGTCCGTCCAAATAGAACATATATTTATGCTTGTATAGTGTTGTAAAACATCATGACATTGAGTTGACAAACTAATGATGCTTTAAACATGAAAGACTCGACACTGCAGAACTAGCATGTTGATGCAGAACACATTCCTTCCTACAGATGGCAGCAGACACTATATGATGAGACGTAATCCCTTGCTCATGGGTGATTACCACGAATATATTTGTCATGAGGCTCCCTTAAGCATAAAAATGGCATTTCTTCCTATGAGAGTGAATTCTGAGTTGCATAGTTTCAGTAACGTACATATTTGTTTGAGGAGATACAAGCAGGATAATATGAAGGACTTGTGTGTAATGCACGTGTAGTTTTGTGAAACAATAACTGAAGATCAATGTCTCACCAGTCCAGCTGAGTCCCAGGTGGTCGGCCACTATTGCCATGCGGAGGTCAGTCCTCTCACAGGGACTCTGAGGGCCTGAGGAATATAAGACACAATATATTATTGCTGTGCAACGGATCAGTGAATATCTTATACCTGCCCAACTTCTCTACTTATTTGTATTTGATATTAAAAAATAATCTACTGATTGTTTTAACTATTAATTTCCCAACTATCTAATCTGAATATCTAATAAATACACTTTGTTCAGTCTAAGGCACTTTCTTGTGGAATCAGTGTTTTAAAGGTTTTGAAACTTATATCTGCATGATCCCTTATCAAACGCTAATTTTTAAATGCATGGTTGGACTTCATGTTATTTTTAAGTAACACACTCGTGCTAATTGTGACAATAATCCGCTTTTGTCTCATTTTAGTTAATTAAAACCCTAACCCTTGATTATGTGTCTTTTTAATTAAGGTTGGCTAAATAAATACATTTTTATTATTTAAAGTATTTCAAGTTAGTGTTAATAAACGGCATCACACAACTGACTCAACACAAAAGTCTCAGGCAACATTCACACAAGCGAAAACAATTTATGACTCTGATTTGAAGTCAGGTTCAGTCAATAAATTATTTTCACAGTGTTTTCACAGATCACTATATTTCTCTACAAACCAGGCAAGCAGACCAAAACAGACACAAGACCAAAACCAACAACTTTAACCATGTCCCGACTGATCTTCAAACATTTGTGTTTCGTACTGGATTCTCAGCTCTTTAAATCTACTTAAGCTATTTTAGTACATAGAGTCATTTGGTCGCACAGAAAACACAGATCACATGATCGACACAAACAGGAGACTGCTAAACTTCACGCCACAAAACAACTACACCAGACATGCACCAGAGTAGAAAGATATATAGAAGATAAAGCAAGTGTTTAGAAAAAAGTTTACAAACTATTTTTGTTCTCTGTCTCAGGAGCCGTGATTGGGTGATCAACCTGACTCTCCTTCTCCTTCAGTTCCTGTTCCTTCTTCCCAAGTGTCCTCCTACTCTGCCGTGTGCTCCTTCTTGTGTGCTCAAGCTTTGCCCTCACATCTCTAGGAGATGGTGTTGATGTGGTGGTGCGGGTGGAGGCGGAGGTAGAGGTGCGGGAAAGGCTGGAACATCTAAAAACTTTAGTTTGCTTGGATAATGAAGTGTCCATGAAGGTGTTCAGGCTAGAGCCCTCCTCATCCTTGGTAGTCGACAGTGTCTGTCCCTTTATGTTTGACTTCCTGGATAGCAACTCACTCAAATCCTTCATAACCTTTTTATCAAATGACCTGTTAGACTTATTCAACTCCAACACAACCTTGCTTGTTCCTGAAGACTTCTTTGCAACACTTAACACAGAGTTTTTTCTTGGAATATTCCTTAAGGTAGGTTTAGACCCATTAGGGACTGTTTGTCTATACACTTGAGAAGGTTTGGTTGTTTCACCACTGTGTGAACTTTTAGACTTTGATGACCTCTTGTGTCTAGGAGAAGAGCTCCGTTTCATGGTTTTCTTCACTGGGATTTGAGATTTTATAAATGCATCTGCAACAACATTTAATCTGTCTTTTGAATGCTTGCCCAACTGAGAGATTTCTTTGTGTTTCGAAAGAGAATCCCTATAGCATCTGTGGTTGGGAATCCTGACTGGTATTCTGGACTTGTGCATCTTAAGCTTGACATTTTTAACATCTTTGTCATTTACCTTGCAGTCCCTGGCCATTTCAAGCTGGCAGAGTGACGTCTCTAATTTACTCGCTTCTTTTAATGCTAATAATGATGCTGACAGTAAGTTTAACACTAAACTACTAGCTTCTGCTATGTCCGAATCTCCATCATTGAGTGAACGCTTATTAATAGTAGTGGTTTTATTCTGTAGGCATTTAGAAGTTTGCTCTCCTGTACTACAAGTACTTTGGTATGATTCTGGTGTGTCGTGCGAAGTTTCATTAAAGCAACTTTCAGTTATGCCAAGTGTATAGAAATTTGAAGAGCCTATCTTTGAATTTGCACCTGTAGTAAAGTCAGTAGGTATCTGCATGCCATCTGATGTCTTACCCTGAGAGTTATTTGTACAAGTATTTCTGTCAGATACGTTGAATCCTGTTCTGAAGGTGGAAAGCGTGTTGACTGGTGAATCTCTACTATAATGAATGCTATTTGGAATTTCAACTTGCACTACTGTTGTGTTAATAGGGACATTGGGAACAGTTATTGTGGATGTCAATTCATGAGTGTTAATGTTTTTAGTTTGTGTGGAGTCATCAGCTTCTAAGTCCCTGACCCTGTACCTGCCTGCTGAGTAGTAATGCTCACCAATCTGAAAAAACTGAAGTCTCTCTTCCACCATATCCCTCTTGCTCATGTCAATAGCACCACTGCGCGTCATCTCAAACATCTTCCCTTCATGGAAGGGGAATGGGTTCGGCTCACTCGTTGGTGTGCTATCGTCTGTTGGTGTTCTGGCTGGGGTAGTATCCGGGGTTGTTGCCTGTGACTGGTCATCGACTGCCAGGCCAAAAGGCTTTGGTTCACCGTTGCTTCCCTGTGTTCCACCCATGTCAACGACATCTTCTTCTCCACCTTTGCTCGGCCAGGGGTCAAAGTCCAGCCCCTTTGTAGCTACTGTCTTAAAAGTAGAGTTAAACTCCTCCTCTAACTTGTAGCTAAAGTAAGTATCGGAAAATCCTTCCTTAGAGGATGCTATTTGTTCCTTGCTGGTAACTGCATCTTTATTTGCATTATCATGCTGTAAACCGTTTGGAGTGACGTCATTCCTGTCCTTCTGATAGTCTTCTGGGGATTTTTCCTCTTCAATAACTTCAAGTTTAGTCTGAGGAAAAGAGCGGTCTGAGGGCCGAAATGAGTCTGATGACCAGACATCTTTTCGGTTTTCTTGTAGGCCAAAAATACTCAAGTCTGTCTGCCCACAGAGACCATCATCCTCATCTTGGAGTTCATATCCATCAAGGGAGTCTATTTCTGTTGCATCTGTGTCATGAGAAAACTCAGCTGTTGTGGCTATTGAACAGTCTGTTATTGATTGATCATTCCCATTTGTTTCATATTCAATTTCCTCCCCTTTGCCATTACTGCCTTTGGAACCATTGGAGCCATTGGTCCCCCCATTAGGTTCATTGTTGTTACCATTTTTGTCATTCTTTTTCGATTTTGCCAACTTTTCCCGCTTGTTCTCTTCATCTTCAAGAACATTGAATGTGAATTTCTTGTTAGGCACGCGGTGAAATACTGATTCATCATCATCATCATCACCATCATCAGCGTTTGAATGACTGTCTTCTCCCTCAGGAAGCACTGGGGTGGGCGGTTGAATACGAATAATTGGCTCAGTCATCAGATGTTTGTCGTGTTCCTCTTGCAAATTGACTTCCATCATCTCTGTCTCAGTTTCCGAAGAGGCACAAGAACCTTTCCTATCTTGATCTGAATTTTCCGACGTGGAATCCAGAGGGGGTGGAGGGGGGAACTCAATATATGCAACACCTTTGTCTTTTGGGGCTTCGGCTTTCTCCCGGGGTTCAATTTGGTCATTACTAGGCTCTCTTGTGCTTTTATCATGCTTAAAATTCTTAGAATTAATCGTATCGGTAATTGTTGCATCTTGTCTATTAGCATTAGTGAGGTCTTCTTGGGTGATTTTAGCATCACATTGGATGTCTTGGAGCGGGTCTTTAAAAGAAAAAGTAACTCTGCCCTCATCATCTTCCTCCGATTCTTCGGAGACCTCCATGATTGGACTTGGTTGATCAGACACAAAATCCATAAAGCCATCAGGGGTTCTTGGAATTAGGTCATAGCTGACCTCTTCAGAGCTGGGTGTCTCTGGTGTGATGGGACTTTTCCCTGAACTGTCTATGAAAGAAACCTGTTCTAGTGTGTCTTCATCAGGGCTTATAGGACTAAGGACAGTGTTCTGTTTAATATTATACAATGCACCCTTGGCTTCCCTTTCGGCCTGTCGACCCACCTGGACATAAACTGGCAATGTCTTAATACCTTTAAAGTTTTCTTTAGTTGATGTGGAAACAGGGGGCGTAATGACTTTATCCAAAATGTCTCTTGGGCTGGTTAAGTTGGAATTTGAATCCTTGGGTGCATTATCGAGAATTTCAAAGGTTAGATCTGTTTTTCGGGGGGTTCTTTCTGGACTTTTTATCTTGCATAATGTTGGGATTTGTGACGGCCTTGTTAGCGTATGTTTCTTCGGAATATCGATGGATAATGCAGGGGTTGTTTTAACATGTATTTGGGATTCCGTGTTTTTTCTGTTTTTATTTAAGGGTTCCTCCCCATTGATTTTTGCCAACCCAGTCTTGTCATCCCCAAACACAAAGCCTGCTTTTAAAACTTCCTCTTTTATTACATTAGTGTCTTTCCCGCTTGGTTTACTGTCAACATGCACATCTTGAGCAACACTACTCGACCCTCTATTACTTTGGAATGCCTCTTGGCTGTTTTTGTTTGCCAATGCATTTCCATTCTTTGCTTTAGACAAAATATTTTTTTCATTTTCAATGATGCCACCGGATTTGTTTTCTCCATTATCCTTCTTGGAGTGTTCCTGTGACGAATCAGTCACATTTGAAGATTTCCCCCCGAAAAACTGATAAACAGGAAGTTTGCTTTCCTGTAGTTTTTTCACTGATGGCTTTGGCTGCACAGGTGGAGGAGTTTTGACTAAACTGGATAGCGTTTGGCCCTGAGCTTCAGATTCAAATTTCATCCTAACAGCACTGACTTTTGAAGTTGATTGTCTGTGAGCTGGAGAAGACGGCGCAGACTCACTTGTCTTCATCTGTTGTTTATCTTTACCAATGTGTGGCAGAGTGCTTTTCTGTGGACTACCAGGCAAACTGGAACTTTTCTTTTCAACTGATATGGGACTATCAAATACTTTACCAACAGCATGTTCCCTGACTTTGGTGTTATACGTGCCCTGTTCATCTGCCTTTGATTTATGATGTCCTTTTTCGGGGCTATGGCATGCAGAGTTGGGCCACGACCTGGGTTCCCTCAGTTCTCTCTTGACAGGTTTCTTCTCAGGGGACTGAAGCTCATCATTGAGCTTCTCCGTTTTATCACGAAAGAACTGAGACACCTCGCTCAGTTTTTCTTCTGCTTCTTTTACTGTCTGATCCACCCTGTCTTCATAAAGAAGCTTCTCCCTACTGCGGTCATGTTTGTCCTCTGTAAACCTCATCCACACTGCATGTTTGGGACTACCCTGATCTGTGGAGTAATGCAAGACTGTAACTTTGTCAAACTGTGATGAGTCATCCCTATGGGGGTATTTACTGGACTTTGTAAAACCCTCTTTTGATGCTTCTTTTTGGGGGCTTCCTTGTGACTCACTCACACTACCTGGGCTAGAGTTGACATTCTCTTCTGATGTCACATGATGTTTTCTATCAGCTGAATCCTCTGACTGAGCATGAGATAATGTGTCTAGCTTCTCTGAATGAAGCATTTTTTCCGCAAACCGATATGACTCTCCTCTCACCTCTGATTGCTCATCATCAAAATATTCTATAGATTGTTGACTTAGAAGCTTTAATGTTTTGTAAGAATCATCTGCTATTAGTTGGGCAGAGTTTGGCCGGCTGTCCTCTTCCTGTGAAACTGGTGTGTTAACACGAGAGGACTCTATAAAAGAAGGCAGGCATTCTTCGGCTGCAAGTTCTTCTTCCTCCTGTTGGACCTCATCATAATCTATTAATTCTTTGATTCCTCTGTCACCCTTGTACACATACAACTCAGGGTGTTTCTTACCTTCCCTTATAATCACCTCAGTTGGATCTGCTGTGTTATGGCCCTTTTCAATGTGAACCTCAATAATTCTTTCAACTTTTGGCTTGGATTTCACATCCCTCTCGAGGAATCTAGGTGTTAGTTCGTCACCTTTGACACAATCTTTGCTTGATTTGTGTTCAAAAAGACCAGCTAGTTCTTTGGAAGGGTCCCTACCTGACTGAAAGGCTTTCATAATATCTCTGACTGTAAACCCTTCCTCAATCATCTCTGCACTATCCATGAGTTGGGGCTTATGATAGACCATTCTAGTTGTTGTAGTTATATGGGTTTCCTCTTTGAGACACATACTTTTGTTCAGCATGGAGTCATCTTCTGGTATGTTTAACTGTAAGGCATTGCTGGGGATTTCAGATTCCATGGCAGAAGAAACTACGTCTATGTGTGCCGGCTCACACACATCAAGCATCTCATGACCTCTTATCTGGAGCTCAGGCCTGGTCTCTGTTACAGAAGGGGGGATGGGCGATTCTGTAAATAAGGGTTTTGGCCCAGTACTTTCTGCACTCTGAGGAGCAGAGGGTGTCTTTTCACTGCGTGTCTCAAACCCACTGTCTGAAAGCGGACTTTTATCCTGTTCATGCGATAAATCTTCTGGGGACTCCAATATCGTGTCCGTCCCCTGATACGATTCAGTTAGTTTGTTAAGGTCCTTTTCTGAGGGTGATCTGAGCATTCCAGAAGCTGGGGGCGGCATCTTGAGCTTGTGTTCTTGTATCGACATGGATGGCTTAAGGACCCTTTTCTGTTTCTCTTCCCCTTCCCTTTTTACTTCTTCTTCATATCTATATCTCAACTCTGCCATTCTGGACAAAGAGCTCGCACCAATGTCGTTAGTCAAAAAATCTACAACCTTTGCCAGTTCTAAATCTCTGCTTGATAGAGACTCTTGTTTGAGTAACAATGTGCCATCCATAAACGGAGGGTAAAGGTCAATGACATTACTTTTCTTAGCTTCCTCAATCTCATCTTTAGAAAACTCCTCCCATTCATCTTCTGAGGCTTTTTGTTTAAGATCTTTTTGTAAAATCTTACTGACTTTGACTAAATCTTCTTTGACTTTCTCCACTAAGGAATAAGGTTCCTCATCCTCTAGCTTAGTCTCTTTAGGGGTACCCATGTGTGATGTCTGCACAGTTTTAGCTGCTGTTCGTGTGTCTGTTTGCAGAATAGCTGTCATTCTCATTAGGTCTTCCTTCATATCAGCTACATCTCTGAGGATCTCCTGGTTGGAGGCTGTGGTCGGATGTATAATGGCTGGTGTAATAAAAGGTGGTGACTTAAGTTGAGACTTTAGTTTTGTCGCTGTCACACATGAAGACAAATTCAAGGACGTTGCTGAAGATGCACGTAAGGAATCAGGTAGTGCCATTTTTAGGGAGCCTGGACCTGGCTTGATTGGAGCTTCAGAGATTACATTTACAAAAGAAAACACTGGTACTGTCATTTGATTTGTTGACACTGCTGAGCTGGTGGAGACATGACCAGATCTCAGAGAACCAAAATCCGGGCTTCCTTTTGATTTTCTTGAAGAGGTGTTATGCCTAGGACTTCCAAAGCCTGAAGCACCATAAGAGTCAAATGCTTCGTTTATGGCCGCACTAACTGACGTTGTTGCTGCTTGGGTGGTGGCTTGGATTCTATCTTGAAGGCTGCTGCTTCTCTCCGAAAGAAGACGAGAGGAAGGGGAAGAGGGTGTGGATGCCGAAGATTGGTACTTGACAGGAGAGACATTTCCATTCATCATCGACAGTTCAGAGGAAGCTATAGTCGTCTTCCCGTTGGAGGAGACGGAGGAAAGGGGAGAGCGTCCTCCTCGGGGTAGGAGTGTTGGATCAACTGAGGTTTTTAAAGTTGACAGGTTAGAGGAGCATTTAACAGAAGTGTAGTTTGATGCTCCTGCATCTGAGTTCACTGGGCAACCCTGTGCAGTTTTATAAGGTAAAGTGGAACCATACATGCTGTAAGTTGCCTTTGGTGATGAAGGAGATGAGGAATTCTGAGGTACAGCACCAGTTGACAATGAGTGGATTGGGGAAGTCCTTGACATATATGCTGAAGCAAGGTTTTTTATAGATGCTGGATCTGTGGCAGTTCTACTGGGGCTCCCAGAAGACCCAATGCTGGTCTGTCCATGAGCAGGAAACTGACCCTGCTGAACAATGGTTTTAATTGGTGAAGGCATAGTCCTGTAAGACTTTATAGGGGAGGAAAGAACCATGTCATTGTGTGAGGTCACTTGAGAGGTAAGAGCATGTGCTGACAGTGGAACTCCAGGAGTGGTTTTGATAGGTGCAGGACATGCAGGATAAGGGGAGTAGGACCAGGTAGATTTTAATGGAGAACCAGCTGTTGAGTCTGCCGATGAATCGGCAGAGATGAGGGAACCCCCCATTCCGACGGGCCTTGTTTGGCCAGGGATGGTAATAGGAGAAGCCGACCATGGTGGGTAAGATCTGGTTGGAAAGACAGGTTTGTGAGGGTAACCAGCAGGCAGTGTTCTTGCTGTTGTGCTTCGCTCAACTGCTGCTTCTTCAGGGGTTTGATAAGATGAAAAAAATGAGGGGATTACGGGGTGTCAAGAAAATGAGAAGTAAAATAATAAAAGAACATTATGTCGGGAGAAAGAAAATGAAACAAAAGGTGAAAGGAAAGGAGACCAGAGGAAGGAGAGTTGGTCAGTGACACAGTTCTGGTATAAAGGTAGGAAAAACAACAATTCCAAGTTACAGTGCGAGTTAAATATTAATTGAAGATGGAATAACAGAACAAATGTACTACAATGTGTTTGTGAATGTAGACTTTTGGTATAGATCATCATAATAATAAGCAAATACAGCGGAAAAGTAAATGCACAGACAATGGCATTGACGTACAACATAAATGGCAGGACAAATGTAATAACACAAAAATACCACTTCTCTCTTTGGAATGTACAGTAGATGTTTAAGATCTGCAGATAAATTCTTCCTGAAATTTGTACTTTTTTCCCAAGTGCCTTTTATCTGTTTACAAAACAATTCCCAAAGACAGAGACACATCATGTGTCACTTCTTGAAAACTACTTGAGCCTTAACAATTCCAAATTCTCATTAAAGATTTAATAAAGTTGACACAATGTGGTTTTCAAGATTCAGGTTTTTGCCCGTTTTTGTCCAAAAAGCAGCCATTTGTGAAATAAACAACTAAAGAAAAACGTAATAAAACCCAACATGCATAACTATTCTACAAAAAAAAGAATAAATGACTTTTTGGCATAATTTTCAAATACATCAAATAAAAAGTTTCAATAAGGTTGAAATTGAACATTGTGAAGTGAACTCAAAAGTTGCAACTCACACCAAAGGCAAGCAAAGCACATCAATATAAAACCAATCATTGACCCATGCAGATATGTACCATGTTGTAAACAAGCATGTGGACAGTGCATGTTATATGAGGAGAGGAAAATTGTTGACAGTAAATAACAACTATCTATGTAGTTGACACGCATTTTACATGTTAATAGAAATGTTTAACGAGCTAACTGTTATTAATTTGATTAGGTCCTGTTAGTGAAAATGACAAACTCACTCAGTGCAGGCTCGGCCAGATAGCTGTAGCGCTTACGTAAGGCTAGAGATGCAAAGGTATGACGTCGGTCTGGCTTTTCAGTCTGCAACAATAGCAAACAACACAAAAACTTTCAGTTCTACGCCACTAGATACTGTCACCAAAACAGCAACAGTTGGACTTAAAACTTAAAATCAAACAACTTGTAGTTATTTGTTTCACACATAAACAAAGGGATAAGTAGTTTTATTGGCATTTGTCTAATCAATTAGGTGTTATTAAGAAAATGGGAGATAACATAAAAAATAAAAGAAGTTATTTTATGATACACTACATGACTTCCAAATTTTAAGTGTTCATTTATATTTAATGTTGTTATAACTTCAACACATTTATTGAATAAGAAACTGTACTTGTATTGTACTGAAATGTGTTTTGCCTGCAACACGAAAAATAAATGCTGAGGTCAAATGATGATTCATTGTGAATATCATAGTCTGGATTACTGGCAACAATTGTACAAATGAACGCACGTCAACACTGTGGTTCCCTTCTGGAAGATTACTCAGTGGTCCTTTTTTCACATGGTAAATAAAACAACAATTTGTGGTAGGATTTCTAGGGGTGATGTCACAGGCTCTTTTGTTAAAATGGTGCAGTCAGGAAGATTTCCATTCTAACTGCTGCACCACTTTAGGGTCAGTCATGAAAAGTCTTCATCAGGGCCTGGCGGTAGTTCACAGAATCAATTCCAAAAGGATTAAACATTTTCTTTTCTTTTTAAAGTCATGTAGAGTATGAAGGATGTAAGTCTTGGTCAGTTGGTTATACATATTTTATAATACCTTCATAATAATGAAAAGAGTACATTTTGTTTTAGTTCCAGAGATGAGGGGAAAACATTATGCAAATTGTTTATTACTATGTTATATCATGCAAATGTAGGTTGTTTTGAGTTGCTAAGAACAAGGAAAGCTTCTGAGAAGTTCCTTGATAAGCGGAAAAGATGATGATAAAAGAAGGGCTACTGCTGGCAAAGAGGAAAGCGCATGGTAGGGAAGCTTGTGGTTTACCTCATCCTCGCCATCTGACTCCATTTCCTGGTTCCCAAGATGCATTGAAGAAACAGGGGGAGTAACATAATGGAAAGCAGGGGAAAAGAAACAGGGTGTGAAAAAGGAGTGATCGTCAGCAGCTCCAGCTCACAAGAGAAGCCACTTGAGTCGGCATAAATCGAAGCAAAGCAAAGCAAAAACAATGATTTGCAAATATGTCAAATCAAATCAAGCCACAAAAAGCCAGCCTTCTAACCAAAAAAAAACCTAAAGCACTGAAGCCACTAGCCAAAAGTGACTCATCCAAATCAAGAGAAAAAATGAAACAGCCGATGACAGAAACCACCTCATAGATAACAATATAGAGAGAAGCCTTAAACAGATAAAAGACACAGTGGCGTCAGTTTGGCCAAAGTACTTCCTGTTTCATCTATTATTGTTATGAGGATCCAAACTTCTCGAACCGTGAGTGGAATTATGTAGGTGATGACAAACATGATGTGACAAGCTTACCTTTTTCACTGCCGGAAGGTTGATGTTGAGGTTGCACACGGCAGTTTGTGGGAGACCTTTGGCTGTCTTGCACTCTTTAAGAAAAGTCAGACGGCCACAAGGCTCTTGGCTGGGATCCCTGACCTGGAGAGAAATCTCTGATTCATCAGACCTCACGGTTTTTATCAATATGGCGGAAACGTCTTTCCATGTAAAGGATTGTTAGGATTTCTTTTCCCGCTTTGCCATTAGTTTGACTTTTTCAGAAAAATTAAAAAATCATTAAAGGTAATGGACAAGTTAGTGGGTCAATCGATGAGGTTATTTTGTAGCATCAAATACAATGAGGTTATGCCTCCGGGCTTTATGCTGTTCAGTGAGGCAGAAGAACATAGTAGAACTTTAACTATTGATACAACGCTGCATGTATGGATGTCTCCCACATTAAATTATCTAAGCTTAAATGTCACACGCCACAGTCCATGATTATAAGTACCTTGACACAAAATGGCAGCCGATTTTCCTTGAAGGCATAAAAGTTTAGAAGCAATTGCTGGCCGGCCTTGGTCAGAGGAGCCAAATTCCCATAACAATCCACGTAAATGGGCCGACCCTCCAGAACCTGTAAGAACATGACAACTTTGGTTTTGCTACAACCTTGTTTTAAAATCTGTTTTTTAAATAAGTAAACAAGGTTAGAATCAGTGTTTGTGTAAAGTAAAAGGTGCGTCATAGTGTTAAAATGTTGTTCAGTAATATAGTAGATATTGAATTGCTGAGTCTTTTGTTGATAAAATGTGCACCTCTATGTCTTTGCTCCGCGCCACCTCCTCAAAGTTCTCCTGCTGCTCCAGGGTCTTGTCCACTTTATCATCCGTCATACAAAAGCATCTCAGCCTAGACTCCACTGGATCATTCATTTTGGCAAACACCACAAATTTGGCCATATAGGGCACACAGATGAGCTCCCGGTACAACTGTGTGGCGAGGCCCACTGTTTCTGGGATCTGGTGGCAATCCGCCAGCCAGAACCTGAAGAAAATGTGGCCAGATTGATCAGATAACAGAGAACATCTGTGTACTTCAGAGTAAGAACGTCTGTTAAACAATTCCTTATCACACATATTCAGCATCAATGAGTTCCGACTAGTAAGTGGTCAACCTGTTCTTCCTACCTTGCAGAAACATTGGTGGTAAAAGAGACACAGTCGTTGACAAATGTAAGAGGTGTTGTGCCGGTGATATCCTCCCACTGAGCTGGGGATGTACCACCTAGAATACAAGAGCAGTGTTAAGATACAACAAGCGAATCATATGACGTCGTGGTACACATATAAATGCTACACACCAAATAACGCAGAACTTACCAGTGATGCTACAGAGAAGGCGCAGGCAGGGGGTCGAGTCTCCCTTATAACCATTTGTCAGACCCTCGCCTGACAGCGGCGGGACTGGAATAGTCATGGTGATAGGCTTATGGAACTTCCGTCTCCTGGGCTCCACAGTAACAATAGGACTGAATGTTGCTCGGTTTCCCAGGATCTTCTTCACGGTCTCATCTGGGACGGGTTGTGCCTACACCAAACCCAGGTCAATATGACGTTTTTGTCTGTTGATTATACATGTATAAAAAACAGCCACTTACCTGCAGTCCAACTTTGATCTTCTTGGTTAATGCTCCCTCTGGGAATGACGCCTGTACTAGGAGCACACTTCGGCTGCAGAGGGTTCCACCATCAGGTCCCATCTGATTGGTCTCCTGCCTGATCCGTGACACGACAGCAAAGTACTGTGGGAAATCCTTAGTGATGATACGACAGATTCTTTTCCTCTCCAGCTCCTCTGAAGTGTCGAGTTCTGTATGGTAAAAAAGGAAACCCGAATAAACCGCATGCATGTGTGACCCAATTTGTGGTGGTTCTTATACATTGATGATACCATGTAGGATTTTGATGTCCCCTCCCCAAACCGGTTGTCAATGGAATTTATGATACAAGTATTTTAATTTTCATTTGAGATTTGACAATGTGACAAGACCTTACATAATATAGTGGTGAAGAATAAAACAAGACAAAACATGGTAAACAATATTAAAAATATTCTAAAAACCATTATATTGACTTAAAGGAGACAAAAGATTGTTCAATTTTGTTTAAGACACCACGGATACACTTTCAATGCATCAGATTGACACAAAACAGTGTGGTGCGTTCAATATTGTGAAAAAGGCTATGGTGCATTCAATAGCATGGAACAAAAAACAATGGTTAGAAAACAAAAAATCTCCTAAATAAACAAATAAACCACAGAATCATTTGGCTTTTTAAAGTGGAATGAAAACACTTTAATTTAATCTATAAAGTACCAATAGTAGAAAAAACAATATAATGTTAAAATAAAGAACTATTAGACCCACCTAATTAAAAAAATACCCAACCTTGCTCCATAACCCCCTTGTCTCCAAAATGTTTGATATATCATTTCCACTATTGTGTATTTACCCTCATCCATCCCATTTAGAAGATGATTGAGGTCATCAGTTTTGCAGTCGTACAGATGCTCCTTCCAGTTCTCGCCGTTCTCGCTGCGCAAAAGGATCAACTCCCTCTCTTGTCCTCGCATGGCACCAAAGTGTGGGATCTCTACTATCACGGGCCTGGAAACACAATAGTCGGATTATTCACTTTCTACTCACATGAAGCTTGAATGTGGAGAGCAGGTTGTCAGAAAGTATGAATGGACTAGTGTTCCGTGGATGGTGATGCAGAATTTGGCGACACGGTTGAGTGACATTCAGGGGGGGTTTATCGTTCCATTTGACAGATGCAGTGGAATGACAAAACGGAGGAGAAAGCTGCTCAGCCCTTTTTAACATCAAACAATGATGGCAACAGAAGATAGGATGAACAAGCGAGACTTGTTTTCATTTCAGTTTAAAATTTCATCTTTACTCTCTGGATTATTTTTTAGCAGAAACTTGAGTCAAATTAACACCACAAGTTTGTAGAGCATTCTAGGAACTCTTGGCGCTCTCTACAGTATGAATGACCTCGATCAGTTGCAAATCAGAGCAGAATGTGCTGCTTCAAGCCAGACTTAGTCATGGTTTCAGATCACCAGTCGAGAAGATAAGGTCAGAGCAGATTTGTACCTGAAGAATTGACTATGACACGTTCAAATCTGTGGAAAGGACGATTGTAAATGAACACATACAAATTGTTTTCAAATTTCAAGAAGCCTTGAGAAGCAAAAGTTTCCAAATTGGAACCCAGAAGACACGATGAAGGCAATTCATTGATAACAAGAACATACAATTGAACGTCTGTTTCCAATCAAAAAATTCTTAACTGGTACACAATTAAGTTCCTGATAACAATAATATTTTTTAAACTCCTACCCATTGGATTATTAGATATGGAGGCGATGTCTGTGAATCAAGTCAATACCATGTACATTCAGTCAAAATATATTTGGACGAAAAGCTTAACAGTACAATGAAACAAACAGAATAATCCCAGAGGGCAGTCATGAGAAGCAAGATGAGTCTCAGCCTGAGAAAACAAAGTACATCATCAACAAGCACAATCCTAAAACTTTTAGTGGCCTCCACTAAAAGCCTTTAAAATAAAAAGACAATGATTAAAACAAGTTAAATAAACTGTCGGTGACAATGTGTAGTTTTAGGAAGAGCACTAAAAAGACTTTATGATTGATTACCTCTCATATTGAGACTTATTTTCTTCCCAAAACTACAGCCACACTTTTATAAATAAAGATCAGAATTATCAGAATCAGCATGAATCAGCCGTGGTCATGTGGTTTCAGTGGAGAGGGAGGGAGGAATAGTGGGAGGATGCTCTGTTTACGGTTCCTACCCAACAAATTTAGTCCCGATGGGTCCCAGCTGTAGGACTGGACTAACCAGGCTCTCGCCTTCATTAAGGGCTGGCAGCTTTCTGGGAAGATGGAGTTTACTGCGTCCGTAGCAGATACAAACATACAAACACACACCCTCAGAATCCGTGAAAGTGACGTAGAGAAGATCCGTACCTCAACCATTCCTTAGAATATTCTATTCATACCTGCATTTTGAAAATTCTAAATGTACTTTTATACTTTTGTGCCTCCTATATTTTCTTTACATTGTACCTGTTGTGCTGAGTGCAGACCTTAATTTTAATGATTTAATGAACGTATAATTGCTTTAAATGAAGTATTACTAACATAAATGTTAGAACTTGTTAGTTTTACCACTGTTATGGTTACAAAGTTGCATACCATTCACCAATCACATTTGTTAAGTAGGAAAAATGAAAAACAAATTAAATTTCTCTTTTTACTTCAAGTCAAGGCTACACGTCTTGACTGGCAAACGACTTAGATAATGAAGTACCTTTGACCATTCCCTAAAATTCCATTGTAGGAGAGATGTTCCATTTTTTACTACAACATAAATTCAAGAATGTTCAAGGTTTTAAAAGATGTCTTACATTGTATACTTCTCAAGACTTACACAACAATCCTCACCCAAGTGTTATACGAGATTTTGAGAAGCCTTATTTTCTTTACCAATGTTTTAAAGTAGGTTGCAATTAGTGACACAAAAGACCAACTTTCTGATGGAGCCCCATTCCACATTATTAGTATGAATAGTCTGCAATTTTCAGTACCAATGAATGAAGTTATGTCTACATGCATAAATGTCTCTAATCTTGACCTATTGAGACGAAAAACGAAAAAGACGATCACCAGCATGTTTATAAAAGGTAGAGTGTTCTTCTCACATTTCTCATTTGACTCTTAGTTAAAAGCCAGTAGTGGTTAGAAATGATGATGGTTTGGAAGCGAAGGGAAGGTGATGTCAGGAACAAAACAATAGCAGTCAAGCGGAGCCTCAAGATTGAGTGAACAATCACACGATATGTACTTACCCGAGAAACTGAGCCCCGGCCGGACCGACCTCCACCAGCCTGCTGGCCAGACCTTCACCCTCTACCATGGGAGGTGGGGAGGCCAGTTTGTGTCTCTTGACGAGTCGGCATGTGATCCGAGTTGGTGCGGTGCACTTCCTGGGCGGGATGATGATGCGCATACCGTTGTGGCGACTTCCTCTCATGGAGCCGCCACGAGCATCCACCATGAAGCTAACCAGAAATCTGATCAGGAGTACACAGGAGTGTAAGAGAGGGACGATCGATAACACAGGGTGAGGGAGGAGATGTTGATTTAGGAGGAAATAATACATCATTAATCAGAGTGTAGATGGACGACTGAGCCCCCCTACATGCCGTGATCCTCACACACATATTCATGTAAATGTCAGGAAGTTTCTGTGGTTGCTTTGGAAATGGAAAAACTGTATTAAAAAAAATGGGAAAATGTGTTTTTGGGACAAAGCAAATGCTCGAAGCTTGGAATCTTTGTATCTCTACCACAAACATAGGTGTCACAGTATTAGTCAGACTCACCTCTTTTCTAAAGAGTGACTGGGAAATGGCAAACATCAAGCAAGCATCTGGAACACTACATTAAATGAGGGGATATGAGAGTTTTTAAATCCAGATGTACATTAAACCTGTCCTCTCGAGACCAAAGCAAACACAGAAGTCCTAGTTGTGTACAGAGTGGTATTTACATTTCAAATGTCCTGTGGTTCTGTGTGTTAAAGTACTTCATGTGAGCATGACTTTGGTTTAATCCTACTAACTACGGTGGGACCAGGATTTTGAAAATGAGCCAAATATGTGTTAATATGGACAAAGATAAATATTTGTAAATGTACTCTGAGAAAAAGTCGGAACATTAGGCTCACAGAAGCAGAGTTCTGCTGATCATAAACAGAACACAGCGATAGTTACATGACTGAGTTGTGAAACGACCACGAGTGGCTGCAACGATGTGTCTGCTTTCTGTGTTTTTACGTTTTGAGATAAACACCATGCTCTAGCTAATACGCGGTTTAAACAATCTGTCAATTTGTGTACACTGTCAAAATGTAACTTTAACTCACAGAATCACACTATGTATTTCTTGTGGTTAGTGCGCTGCTGTTGAGCAGAGGTGAGCGTGTCATTTTTCACAACATCACAGCAAACATGAGGAACCACTGGGTCCAAAATATAGGACGTAAATGTGACCTGCGGTGAGTTACTCTGGGTTGAGAATGTCCACATTTTATCACAAGTTTCAAATGACAACATTTGATGCTTCAAACCAAGGAATAAAAACATGATTAGAAAACTCTACATCTTATGTTTAAGCCAGACACAGACCACACTACTTTTGCCAAAGGGTGGATTTTGATCCATCTGTTTACTCTAAAATGATTGTTGATCAAAAAAGTTAACATTTTAGCTTCACAAGTGACAAAGTTGAATTAAAGGCTTGAAATAATATGGTCTATAACTGGCTCAGGTTGGCAACAACAAAAAAAACACAACCAGCTGTGAGAAGAAAAAAGTGGTATGTGATGTCACCAGAAACAAGAAGTAGCACAACCAAACTAGGTGGTTAAGAGAGAAAAGTCACAGTCAATCACCTGCTGTCGTACTGCGGGAGCGGAGAGGAAAAACTGCAGGATGGACAAAAAAAGCAGTGCAGGAGCGACAGTCAACACACAATAGCTCAAGTCTTTCATCTTGCCCCGTTCTTGTTTGTTTTTTTGTCTTTATGCCATTATGACCCTGGTGGTCAAACGTATAATTGCAAATCCAAACACCTTTGAGATTACAGGGAAATAGTTGTGTCACGCGTGAGAGATTTGGAGCAGTTGTATTTGGTATTGCCAGACTTAATACCTCAAACATATTTTTTCTGGATCAAAAGCTATATTGAATCTTTTGTTGCAACACAGACATCAGAATGATTTCATATAAAAGCATCAGAAGATAAATCAGGATGATTTCTTCTGTATTGACCTCTAAAATTGGAGAATAGTCATCAATGTTGTATCTGACATTTTAATACTACATTAAGTAAGTGTAACAGCTATGGACTTGGAATTAACATGTGGAAAGTGGTAAATCGGCTGAATATTTATTTAGTAAGATGCTTCTGCTTGGTTTATGAAATACAATGGTGTTTTAATTATGATCTCACATCGTAGCCCCCAGAGATGATTTAATGCATCCCAGTTAATTGGAAATATTTAAACTATGAAATTGGATTTGGGTTCTCTTTATTTCAGGCCTCAATCTTGAAACAAGAAGGGTGCAATGTAACCTTAATTCAATCCACCACCTTTAAATGAGAACATCTGAAGTTAGAAAGAAGGAGAAACTGATGATGGTTCTCAGATAAATCCATGCAGGTAACAAAAAAAACATCTTTATTTCATCTTATTATTTATTCCAACTCACTCATCTGTTCTGACTTACCCAGAGTGTATTGGCGAGGAGACCAGGTTGACGTTGTCGAGAGCGTCTGGTGTCCAGCTATACCTCCGCAGAGATTCATTGTCACAGTCTTTGGCCACAGACAGATGCTGCAAGAGAGGCCGCAAGTTCAAATACAGAAATAAGCAGATTTTATATGAAGAAATCATATTTAAAAACCGGGAGTGAATGGAGGATGACTTAATCATGCGATACAAATGTATAATTTCAACAATATCAAAACACAAAAGCCAAAAATGTCATGAAATGATATGAACAGGACAAAATGGAAACATGAATTGAATAGAAAACTGTTGTGAAACGAATTCTAAAACAAAATATAGAGCCAACAATTAATAAAATGAAATGTTTTGACGTGCACTGGAGGAGCACATGATGATGTAAGCTACCTTGTTATGTCGCTCTACTATGAAAGATCTTTCCTTACAGAGGATCTGAAGCAGCGTGAGAGCAGACAAGCCAGACATTAACATTCTTCTGATATTAACTTGACAGCATATTAATGCAACATATCATAACATATTATTATCATAAATTCAGTAATGTGCAATTATGTAGATCTTAATTTATGTATTTTACTAAATTGAATAAAGATAAAAAACAGTGTAGCCAGTGTAATAAATGTGATACAGCAGTTGCCGGTTTAAACCTGGGTAAATGAAGCAACAATGTGAGTTTCTCTCAATAAAATGCAGGTTGCTGCTTGTTTCAAGGATGAGACTTCAACCTTGGATTTCTCTTTGCTTGTATCAGATAAATACATCTTTCATACACATGGTGTTGAACATTTAATGGGGCAAAAATACTTTTTTAAAGTTTCAACTTCACCTTCAGTATTTACAGTAAATACCTATTCTTAATTCACTATTGAGCATTTCCTATGGAATAAACAAACTTAGTTTAAACATCATTGAACATTGATCTGTTCCAGACAGTACAATTACACATAATGTGAAGAGATTGTCACCAAAAAAAGGTTTGTGTCAACATATTCTCAGGAATAATAGTAAAAAGGGAAAGTGGAAGGGAGGCCGCCAGAACAAATTCAGCTGTAGCTAGTCTCAAAGATCTCCCACGGTTAATTAGCTACTACTACCTAAGACTCTTAAAATAAAAACGGGTTGGACTCTAATCCCATTTCCTGCCTTGGTAAACGATAATGATCTGCAACACCAATGGAGGGGTAAGAGGATTGATCAGAAGCCTCTCTTCGGGCACTGCTCCATCACAAAATAGCACTTCAGGAAGTCAGGTAGAGCAACCTTGACTCAAAAGTGACCGGCCTGAAGAGTGATTGGATCAATACGTTAACAGACATTAACAGCGAAGTTCAATGTACTCACCATCTCCTTGTTTTGAGTCAGCATTTCCTCAATCATCATGCTGTCCCTGGTGAATGAACTCCTGTTCAGGGTGTTGGACCTATCAGAACTGAAGGAACGCAGGCTTGGTGTGGTTACCAAGGCAACAGTTAAAGTGATGGGGAGGGGAGGAGGAGGAGGTGAGGAGGGGGGATGAAAGTGAACAGAAAAAACAATCACATTAAAAGCATGCAGCTTCCAGGAACCTGAGTTTTTACAGCAAACAGAACATTTTAAACTCTGAAAGTACAAAAGAAAGCTAAAGCCTTGTTTGAATATAACCAAACTAACATGCCAATGAGCTCAGTGAATTATGAATGATTGACCCTCTCATGATAAAACAAAAGAAAAGAAAAAATGGCCTTAAAACCACTACATGTGTGTGCCACACTTGGTGGTCATTTGTAATGGAACCTCAGAAAGTAGAACCATGTTTATGAAGCTATTTAACATTCCAGAGCGATGATGGGATGGATGTCTGTTCCAGTGTCAGATAGTTAGCAGGTAAACAACAGTGGAAAAACAAGGAGATGAAGGTGCTCAATGTGGAAGCAGCAGAATGGAATTTGACCAAAAATGTAGGATATAGAAAAAACAGCTTGTGACGGCTTGAATAGACAGTGCTGGGACTTTGACATTATCTTTAGGTATTACTTAAGCAAAGTACATGCATCTATTTATTTACGTTTCATATTATTTTAAACTTTAAAATGAGTACCTTGAAAAGCAAAAATGTGACGTTTTTCCAGTTTGTTGACCTCTTATTTGCTCTATAGTGGATAAGGAGCATGTATTTACAAAAAAGGACATAATGTAAAGATAATTTATTAGTCTCATATTGTAAAGGGTTCAAATGTAGGTTTCAAATCAATTTTGATAATAATAAAGAGTGTATTGTTTTAGATAAATATACTTTCTCTTAGCAATCTAATCTTTATTTAAATGATAGTAAAAGTGTTCAAATAAACCTTTACTTTAATTAAAGAAAAAGCAAAACAAAAAAAAAAGATTAGTGTCAAAGTACATGAACCTTTACCGATAATGACAAATACTTCAGACTCAAGTATCAGGTCAGGTCCCTGGAAGCTCAATGGAAATGAGGCCAAGCTTCAGCGTCTCACCTTTGTCAGACAAAGGTGGCGATATAACCACAAACAATATCTACAAGCCGAATAGCTAGTAAAGCTCTGGCGAGAAGCAAAAACACAAGAACATCAACAGTGCTTTCAAAACACACGAAAATAAATTTGCTGGAAATAACAGTTAGTAGCCAGATGGGTCCGACGTAAACCAGATTGGACCACAATATCTGCTAGCATCAGGGGGGTAAATGAAGAGAAGGAAGGAGGTGTGGGGAAGTCCTCTTCATGCCTTCAGTCTTACCTGACTTTGGGACTAACATTAAGAACGGACATGAGGAGAGAACAAAAAATTGTGAACCAACAAAGGTGTTGCCAGAGAGATGCAGACTGTGCAGTGGATGATGCCAGATGCAACATTCACATGGTGTTCAGTCCAACATCAGGTGAGCAGTTCACAGTGTATGATCGCACATGATTGAACTTGATGCCATAGTTGCATTCTTACATTTGACAAACAGAAATGACTAATTATGATAAGGATTTGACTTTTAGGGTCATGTGGGTATGAGTAATCTCACCAGAAGTTTCTCACAAAACTTGAAAGCACCAATTTTCCCCAGCAACCTTTTTTCTTTCGGATGAACTGGGAGCGTTTTAAGTGTTAATCCTCTGACACGCACACACAGCGCTGCTCTACAACTATGCTTGGGGCTACAGAATCGAGCGTATTTCTAATTTCCTGTGGCTCAGTGTCCATGTATGTCACTCTTTAGACATTCAATAGTCACTCCTTCTGCTCCGTGCACAGGGGTCAATATTATTGTGTTTATTCACCGAGCAAAAAGTTCAGCAGTCACACGGTTCCCACTTTAACCTTCTGATCCTGACAGAGTGTGAGCCGCTGAACACGCTTAATGAGGCCACGTCTCAGCCTTTTTGAGTTATGAAGCTACATTATGACAAATTGGATGACGTCATTAACACATAATTAAAAACTTGCTGGAGAATAAAGTTGCTTTTTCCATGTAATAAAAGCTGCCGGGGCTTTGATTATTGCCTTTTAAATCCAACAGAAGAAAAGTAAGCAAAATAGTTTTTGGTAATCTATGATGTCCTCACAACATTCCTCGAGTGGGAGAAACTTTTAAAACTTTATCAGTTTTACAAAAAAGATATACTTTAAAAAAGCTGAAATGTTTTACTCCTCTGCTAACTAGCCGAACCACGCTAACTTAAGCTCCGAAAATACAAATAATTCAATCTGTGGTCAATTTTAATTTAGTAAAAGTCTCTGATAAACAAGTCAACTGAACATGTTAAAACATCAGATGACACAGTTTTATGTCACCAAGAAAATACGTGCTGACAGTTCAGGTAAGTCAGAAGGAAATATGTAGAATAAGTAGACAATTCAACACAAGTTAACAGTCTAGTTTAATTTTCTAATCTGACACACTCGATTACTGACTGATATACTGATTAATAAATTGATTATTTTAACCACAAGAATGCATCAGCACACAATCAATCTTTTTAACTCCTTACCTGAATTAGTTTCGTACGTCTACAGTTGATGTGAAGGTGTAAAACTCATGTGGTAGCAAATACTAGTATTGACTTTTAAGACGATTTACTTTATTTAATAAAGTAAGTGAAATTTATAATCACCAACTGATATTTGTGATGAATATTACCGCTGTTGTTTTTCATTAAAAAACAGTTTATATTCTGAAAGACCACAAAAGCATGTAAATCATAACAGACCAAACCCTGCTACATCCATCTCAGGTGTACTGTGTCTCTGTGGAGACTCACAAACACAGACTGGGCGATGATGACAGACATGGCTGCGGTGCTTCTTACCTCTGGGACCGAGCACCCACGCTGAAGCCCATGTAACCCTCCTGTGGAAGGGAATCGTCACCCAGTTCACGCAGGTCCTGAGGCGCCAGGTATTTGTCCGTATCCCCCGTCATGGCGTCATCACCTGATGGATGATTGAAGGCAAAGAGAAAGAAAAATACTTAATTAAAGATAGTCTCATCTGAAATATAATTAATTGAGTAAGTTGTTTCTGAAAATGTACTCAGCTCAGAAACTTCGAAACATATTTTTTAGCATGTAAAATAAACAAAAAATAGTTTGGGCAGATGACAGATTAGTGTTTTTTATTTCAAAACAAAAAGTATTTCAAACAATAATTGAAACTCCTCTCCTTGTGATGATTTTTGTGAAATCTCAACACACATTTTTGAGGAAAGTGATGAGGAAAAAAAAACAGTAATTTGAACAGGAGTTAACAAGTTGTCTTCACAACTACAGGTAAGCTCAAAGTCTGTCAAACTAGATTTCAAAAGTACATGCTAGCATCACACCCTCATCCAAACACCGTCCATTTAGAATCCTATGTATACACACCACTTTTTAACTCACAAAAGCAGCAGTTCGTTAAACATGTCCGACAAATACATAGCAACACACACACACACACACGTGTAGAGAAAGAAGCATACGTTACAGGACAGGAGTCAGAAGCATGTTACTGTAGGTCCCAGAGAAGTGCTGATGACCCCACGGTGAGACGGGGAGGAGTTTCAGTAAAAAGCAGCAAGTGCATGCAGGCGGAGACACCAGAAGAAAGGGACGGAATTCCAGCAATCACAAAGCACACACACACCCCTGTCATCTCATCCCCTGCCGCTGAACCCCTCCCCCCCAAAAAACTTTCAACCTCTTTACTTCCTAGAGGACATTCTTCTCCAGGAATCTTGCCAGATGAAGGCTCAACGAGTTTACTCACCTCCTGATTTAAAACACTTCATTCAGCCACACGTCCAGTTCACGCAACTAACTTTTCTCTTCCACTCGCACAACTACTTCCCCTCACTCTCTTTCGCAGCCCCGAGCTCACACAAACAGATCGGCTTTCTCCCGCCTACCAACCCGGATTATCCCCTGTGTGTGTGTGTGTGTGTGTGCGTGTGTGTGTGTGAGAGAGTTTGAGGAAAGACACCTAGCACAGGACAGAAATAGCAAGTGTATGACTCAGATGATCCAAACTTTGTAAACTGAAGTTAACCAATGTATACAATAGTTTCAGGTCATATATCACAACTGGGTGAGGGGGAAAAGCTGTGAACTGCTCGTTGATGCCTCGAATTCTCTACCAACCCACAGTTGAAACAAGCACAATGTGTTTCTGTTTGTTTTGTATTTACATTAGTCAGGAGATTCTTGTCCAATGATCTGAAGATTCCAATGGTTTAACATCTTCCCTACCTCTGATCGTAATGAGACCTACTGTGAGTAAAATAGATCAGACCTAAAACACAAACAAATTTATAATGTTTCCTAATATTAAATAGATAAAAGGAATTCATTTTGACAAGTACCAGAATTATGTATTGAATTCTACCTGTGTCAAAAAACGATCGATATTTCATGCACAAGTTCAATCACAATGATATCGGGTAAAACAATTGACGTGATCCTGAAGGGAAATGATTATGAATAACTGTTATACAGTCTGACGGATACAACTGAGTCTTAGCTGTGAATGGTGTCAAGTTGCATTATTCTTCAGCTGGTAAAACAGAAAAACTCACTTCACAAAATATTATTTTGCACTCAAAGTAGAGAAATAAAACACTTTGGATTTAAATTTTATAGTTAAGAACGACTATGACCTTTACCAATAATTGACCGACAAAAAAATACATAAAAACTCCAGAGGGACAATTGGTGAAGGTTTTCTTTTGATCCTGTCATGCAGCTTCTATTTAGTTAATAGCCAGGTCTATATTTAGAATGTTAAAAATACCAGACAGATAAGAGCCATCCAGGAAACATGACTAACTAGAGCACTACAGATGATTTACACCTGGATCAGTGGAAACATAGCAACATGAATCAAATGAAAACACACGTGTGTAATTATATCGCTGCATGGAGAAAATCTAAATCACGAGAAACACATATTCCAACAGGCTGGGAAGGATCTGGCTCCGATTTACATCAGGACAGTGTGTGTTATTGGAGATGTTAATCATTGCAGGAATGTGTGTGTGGTCTAAAGATACACACCATACTATTTTAGATGTGAAATTACAGACGCTGCTCTCCTTCAGCTCTGGAGCAAACATGCACACAAACATGCTTCATGTAATGACAACAGAGTTGAGTCTGTTCAGCTGCGTCGTGTCAAACATGTTATTAGAGCTGGTCAAAGTCAGATTGTTTGAACTTACAGGAATAGCTGACGCAGATATTTCCAAAATCCTCATCTGTTCAACCAAAGCAGAAATACAACTTCACTGTTTCACAAAGGTGCGACTTAAGTGCGGAAGCTTTTGGATGCACAGAAGTACATAATAGACCAGATACTATGATTACTACTATTGAATACATTAAACCCACAATTACTTGACACAAGATATGCTCGGTTAATCTGGTGGAGCTCAAAGTCCCACAACAGAACAAAGAAGGCAAAGCTGGGTTACAGCAGAAACGGAACGTTTCCCTCACTTTATAGATCACTTTGTAAACTTCACAAAAATATAAACCACTTACATGATGAACTAAAATGACTTTGATAGACTACTAACCACACATCTTAGCTTGTAATACTCTGCTCAGACGAGGTTATGTAAGTAGAGGAAACAAGCCTGTTAAACCAGCATTTTATTTAGCTGTATCACAAATACACATTAAGCTGTCAACTGTCAACACACATGGTGTGCTAAAAAGATGGAAGGACCTGCGATACTATTGCTTCTTGTATAAACAAAACCATCACTGTCTTCTAATATAATTTAATATGCTAGAAATAAAAGAATGGCTGAGTGAAAACACTTTGCAGCTAAATGTGGACAAAACTGAAACTATGGTTATTGCGCCTGATGATAAGGTTCCAGGGTTGAGTCAGTACTTGGGTGACTTCGGTCAGTCCATTAAACTGAGCCTGAGAAACCTGGGTGTTGTATTTGACAAAGAAATGTTTCTAGTACAACACTGCAAAAAAACTGACCATAAGCCAGAAACTGCTTTACTTACTTAATAATAAGTGAAAAGAACTACAGATGAATGACGCAATTCAAAAACTCAATCACATATATTTCTTCTTCTTCCCTCACACTGTATGTCTGGGAATCACTCGAGCAGTCTTGTTTGCTTTGGCTAAAATGTGTGAACACACAATAGAAGCATCACTGACAAGCCCCGGAGACAAAGAAGCAAGTGTGTGTGTGAGTGTGTTTGTCCTCCTAGTAAAGCCGTTTTGCACTCTGCAGCGCCATGTGCAGACAGTTGGCATAGCAACGGAAACAAAAGACTCATTACCATCATTAAAGTTCATGAAATAATTGTGTCATAAAAAAGGTAAAACATCAATTAAGTCGGAAGAATGCAGGATGTAATCATGAATGATCAATTCCAACCAACATAAACCAGTACATAAACTGAAACATCAAGCCTAGTAAAATATCACATGACTCTGAAGAGTAAAACACAAAGAAAAGCAATAATGGAAGGAAAATGAAAAGATGGAAATACCTTCTTCAACATCAGACAAATATTCTTCCATGATCATTTCGGGAACATTGGCTTTACGGACTGTGATCAGGATGAGGAGATGGGTTAGAGCAGGGAGGACAAACAAATCATATGGAAAATAAAAACCCAAATGAAGCACAATGAGGAATGAAGGTGGAGGATTTTTTTTTTTAGTAAGATAACATTAACACAAATGTTTTGAAGAGGTTTGTGTGGTTTCAGAAGTCAATAACGTGCTCACCATCATCATCAGACATGTCCAACACCTCATTCATGGTCTCGGGAACGTTCATCTTGTGTTTCTCCGTGGTTGTCTGTGGATCGGAAACATGTTTTCATGAAGCATTGAAGTTACATGGAAGGTTTAGAGTCTGGTCTTATCAGCACAGAAAGAGTCAATTATTACCAAAATGTCCTCAAAGATACATTTGGGCTCCTGCCAGAACAAGCACAGCTCTAGTGAGGACTACAGTTAAATTATTAAGAAATAATGTAATGATGTATTTAAAGTGGTTTATCATCTTAACTGGTGATTATATTGTTAAGCCCAATAAGAAGAATATAACTTAATAAAACTTTAAGAGTTCAGATAAATAGAGGAAACTGTTCCTGTGGGACTAATAGGTCAAACTCCACCGTTTTCTTCTCTGCGTTTACAGCCTTTTTCTGCCTATAAAGTATAAGTACAGCATAACAAACTGGAACAAGACTGTACCCACTGACCAGTCATGTTTGTTTTTGGTTAAAACAAAAGAATCATCATTTTTCATTCAAAAGCTGATACTTTTTTCATAAAGTAAGTAAGTAAGTAATTTAGCTGCTTTTCCAGACCAATTAATGACCAAATAATTTTCAAAATGTCCATCATATAAAATTCCCTTAAAAAAAACAGCAATGCAACAAAAGTCAATTTAAAAAACATATCCACAAACGTTATAAAGCCTTAGACTTTAAACAGAAAAAAACAATAGTTACTAAGAATCCTACAAAACAAAATGATTGTACACACAAACACATACGTACCTGAGTGGTCTGAGTCTCCTCAGTGACCACCTTAAGTGTGTCAACTACAGAGATATAGCCGAGCCGCCTGGCAATGGACAGAGCACTGTTCCCATTCTATATCAAATAAACAAAAATAAATGCAAATTAAAAATACTGAATCAAGGTCCATAAGTTATTGCAAATGAAGCAAAAACAATAAAGTAATTTAATTTATTCTCACATCAGGTAACTTAAAATAACAAGCTGGTATTTTCTTAAACTCAGATTTGTAAATATCAATTTTTCCACAGCACAGCAGATTCAAAGGATTACAATTATAAAATAAATCAAAGGTTTCCCAAAGCAGTGGATTTTAAAGCACTTATTCTGGCTTTAAAATCCAGGTTTGTTTATGATTGTTGACTGATGGATGCGTGCATAACTCACAGTTATTTAAAGATTTTCTTTGCACTTAAACAGCAACATATATGTTTCAGGAACTGGTGTGACAACAAAGTTTGAATATTCTGGACATTATTGTACTCTTGAATGATGTAATAAAGAAAAAAAGATAAACATGGCTTGTCTTGTGACCTGGAAAACAGATCAGTGTGTCACATTTAAAGCGCAGCCCAAGATCTGATCTCATTGACTTTCTTTACATGCGTGTGTGTGTGTCTGTGCAGGTGTGCGTGTGCGTGTGCGTGTGAGGACTGACAGCAGTGAGTTCGTTGGGCGGTGCTCCATGATGTAACAACAGGTTGATGATGTGCGTGTGTCCCTGCTGTGCCGCCTGATGCAGAGCCGTGTAACCGTTCTGGAGGGAGAAAGAATGACAGTCATATTAGTTAAAATCGCATTGACCTCTGCAAATGAAAAACAACCTTCAAAACCTGCAGTCTTAAGAACGAACATCTCTGCACAAATTAAGTATTAAAAGGACTGTTGAAAGAGATGTCTACCTTGGTTTTAGCATTGACCTTGGCCTGGTTTTTCAACAGGAAATTGACCATCTTTACGTTGCCATAGTGACAGGCCACGTGGAGTGGAGTGTAGCCCAGCTGTTGGAATAGAATAGAATCAATTAAAGATCACAGAGTAGCTGGTTAAGTTACGGGTTGACCGGCTAGATATTGGTGATTTGAGCAAAACAACCTAATCAAAAATAATATTTGTGGGGATTCTTTTCTTTCCAAAACATTTTAGAATTTTAACTAAGTAACTAATGTTAAACTAAGTAAATGAAGTTGATGAAGAACTACACTCAGAAGAAACTTCATTTTTGACCGAATGAGACCATTTAGTAGTAGTAAAAGTAGCTATATTATGTTTAAAGCTTTTATAAAGCAATACTTTCAAGCCAAACTTTGAACTTTTATCGTGGTTTTGTTCTTCTTTTTTTTTAACTTCCTGTGTTTCCTTTTCTAACCCCTTGGTCTTGACAAAAAACACACAGCTGGCGCTTGTCTAAAAAAAAAAAAAGCTGACTACCTACTTCAACCACCTTCAGTCCAGACCTGTCAACCAAAAAATAGGAATTCCTGTGTTGGTAAAGCTATTGCTTTATTCTTGTTTCATGGATATTCCACTTTGTTTGTTTTTTT
Source organism: Callionymus lyra (assembly GCF_982586985.1). Lineage (NCBI taxonomy): Eukaryota > Metazoa > Chordata > Actinopteri > Syngnathiformes > Callionymidae > Callionymus > Callionymus lyra. The sequence continues at coordinate 22,979,316 of NC_141819.1, forward strand.
AATTTTGCCTTTTAATGTGTCTGTATATTTGTGTGAGTTCTTTAGTTAGTATCTTGTGTTTTAATAAGTATTTGGATCTCTGTGTTTTGGACTTCTGAGATATTGGACTCATACTATTGGAGATATTGGACCCTGATTGTTGTAGATATTGGACTCTTGTTGTTGTATTAATTGGAATCTGTTCTTCATATTAAATTTGTGTGCACTTGTGTACTACTGATTACTCACACACTGCACTTGGCTTCCACCTTATTCAGACCGTGAAAACTTGAACATGAGGAATACCTTAGTCTCCGGGTCTATCGTAGCTCCGTGGTTGACTAAGACCTCAGCTACGTTGACCTTGTCCTCCTGGGCAGCCAGATGAAGCGGAGTCAAGCCAGACTGAGGAAAGAATAAAAATGAGACTAAATTAATTTATAATATGCCACGGAAGTATGGCCACAATATATATATTTGTATATATATCCATCCATCCGTCCGTCCGTCCATCCATCCATCCATCCATCCATCCATCCATCCATCCATCCATCCATCCATCCATCCATCCATCCATCCATCCATCCATCCATCCATCCATCCATCCATCCATCCATCCATCCATCCATCCATCCATCCATCCATCCATCCATCCATCCATCCATCCATCCATCCATCCATCCATCCATCCATCCATCCATCCATCCATCCATCCATCCATCCATCCATCCATCCATCCATCCATCCATCCATCCATCCATCCATCCATCCATCCATCCATCCATCCATCCATCCATCCATCCATCCATCCATCCATCCATCCATCCATCCATCCATCCATCCATCCAGCCATCCATCCATCCATCTATCTATATGTGTATATCTATATATCTACTGTATACGTATATGTATAGATATATCTATATTCAGAGATTAGATGTTTGTGTCTGGAAACTACAGTTCAACACTTCTTGACTAAAACAAAACTTATGGTCAGGCAGCCTCAGTGACTTTGCAGGACAGTTGAACAATGATAATCAAATATTGTTGATCTCTAACCTTGTTGTTCATGTTAACCGGAGCATCTCTGGCCAGCAGCAGTGTCACAATGTCAACGTTTCCCTCCTGAGCGGCCAGGTGCAGCGGTGTGATGCCCTGGCGTGTGACCGTGTTAGTGGAGGCTCCGTATTCCAGTAATGTGGTCGTGATCTCCATCTGGTTCTTCTTGGCTGCGATGTGCAGCGGAGTGTAACCGTTCTGAAACATAGAAGGCCTGTTTACTGTCTGGCTCCTCTTTATGCCGTCATTTATTTTGGAAATCTCATGCGGATACTGGTCCGATGAACCTTTTTTCCATTTGAGTGAAACACAGGTGGATCAGGAATAAACTTTACATTTTAAAAACAAACAATTAAATAAACCAGCCATTCAATTATTTTCATACATCTGAATCTTACCTTTGCAGCAGCATGCGGCGAGGCTCCCTGGTTGAGCAAAAGTAGCGCCACCTTCTGGTTATCATAGTGTGCTGCCACATGCAGTGGAGTTAGTCCACTCTGAACACACACAGGTATGAGTTAGATGGTGAAACACAGTGAAAGCTCAGGTGCAACATCCTAATGCAGCTTGTGTCTGTGCACGTGCTACATTCGCCTCAGTGTTGGTGTGAACACGCCTTACCTTTCCAGCAGCGTCTGGAGAAGCGTTCCTCTGCAGTAGCAGGTTGGCCACCTCCATCTTGCCGTACTTAGCTGCAACATGCAGCGGCGTGAAACCCTTCTGCAATGACCAGCAAAAATACCTTTTAATTCATCACAGTGAAAATGACCTTTGTTATAGTATACAGTTATTAGTGTTTGCAAAAATACTTGAAAAATACTGATTGTTATAGAATAACATTTAAAGGGAAATTAAGTAATCTGTATTTAAAGGGAAACTAATGTGTTGATTTAAGTGTGTGTGTTAAATAGATGTTCGACTCTATTGTACTCATCAGTGTGTGTCTGTTTGTACAAAACTTTCTTTTCATTGAAATATGTACATAACCACGCCCACTCTGCTGTGATTGGTCAAACATTGAGGGCTGTCACCACGTGTCTTTAATCCCAAAAGTCTACAATTCAAAGGGACTCATTGTATAAACAAAGCGGGTGTGATTACAACTGCCTTGAGTAGGAGTGAAGCCATTATTACATAATAATGGACTTCACTTTCGTAACCTCTCGTTTGCTAACAATTCCGACGGGGGAGAACTTTATGGAGTAATAAGTTCAAAACGTGGTCATAATGAGAGACTTACTGCATCTTGGAGAGGAAAACTTCAACATTTGAAACATGTCAGTGAGTCAGGTTTTCACATTGGCTGCCCTTTAAAATTCTAAAATATTTTGATGTTCAAAATTGTTTGGAGGTTGGTAGATGACATAACTATAGTTTTAAAATAAAAATCTAGTATTTAGTGTGTTAGTACAAACCAGTTGAAAACCCTTATAAAGATGAAACTTCTTCTATCTAGATACAGTGTATTATGGTCGAGCTGGAGAAGATGTAGTGCTTTACCTTGGTGGTGACAGAAAGACTGGCTCCTTGCTCCAGTAGTGCAGAAGCTACATCCCTGTGTCCTTCTCTGGCAGCGAGGTGTAGAGGTGTGTAACCAGAGCTGGTGGTAGCATCAGGAAAGGCTCCATTTGACAGCAACTGTTGAACGATGTCTTGTTTCCCGAGTCGACTGGAGATATGAAGCGGCGTCTGATCATCCTGTGTTGACGACAGCCACACAAGTTTGGCGTGAGTGAGATGATTATGTGTATTTTTTATCTACTTATCTACTTGTACTTTAGACCATTTGCTAGTAACATACTTGAACAGACATAAGTAGCTAGAAAACAAACCTTTGCTTTGGCATCCACACAGGCTCCGTTCTGGACCAAATATCGCACCACGTTGGACTGACCTGCTCGTGCTGCCATGTGCAGCGCTGTCTCGCCTCTCTGTAAACACATACATACACACACAATCTTTAAATCATGTTTCACAATACATTTGATATATTATGTATGGAGAGATCTTAGTCATAATGACATCCTCTCATTCTGCTTTACTGCAGTCAGAGATCGCACAGGTTCTTGTTTTTCTTTTTGACATACGTTGTCTCTGTGCAGTATTTGAAACAAAGCTCTTTCTGAGGGCTGTAACGGACACATTTTTTTTCTATTTTCACTGAACTCACCACGTTACTTGTATTTGGAGATGCGCCGTGATTTATAAGCTGGTGAACGATATTTTCATGTCCCATAAACGCTGCAACGTGAATCGGAGTCAGACCGGACTGGAAAAAAAGAAAGCAGGTGTACAATAAAAATGAGTTTGTGTTAAGCAGAACTTGGATACATCTATAAACAAACACACTTTTTCTTGAATAAATATCATAAACGGCTCATAAACGGATCTCATAAACGGATCATAAAGATAAACAATTTCCCGAAGGAGACCTCCTGAGGGATCAATAAAGTTTTACCTTACCTTACCTTATAAACCTAAGGTACTGCCCTAATGGCTGAGACAGTTGTTCATGTTTAATCCTTGTATAGTTATACAAGTATAGCAAGAGTTTAAGTGTCATACAACATCTCTTAAACACCACTAATCATCATTAAAAGCTGTGACTACAATCACACCCACCTCAGTGACGGCTTGGATGGACGCTCCGTGCTTCAGCAGCAACTCCATCACCTTGACTCTGTTCTTCTTACATGCGATGTGCAGAGGAGTGAAGCCGTTCTAGAAATGCAGAGACCACATCTCTTACAGAGTGGAAACCGGCCTCAATCTCTTTGGCAGAAGTCAACTCTGGATTGCTGAGTGGAAACTAAACTTTTTTCTTTCCACCACTGCCAGACGAGCATGTGTGGAAATAATCAGCTCAACTTTAAAATGTTGAAAAAAAAGAGAAAATCCTAAATATGCCGGAATGACAGACTTTCTACTGCTGCGCACGTTCTCGACTAACTTTTTGGTGATGACTTCATTTTCTTCTTGTGTCTATTTTTTCCTGCTCCTCCTCCTCATTCTCTCTCTCTCTCTCCCTCTCTGTCTATAAACTTACAGTACTCTAACCACACCCAGACGTCTCCCGTTACACCCGCTTTTTTTCCTGGTTATGTTCCACTGTTCTGATGTTTTTAAAAAAAAGAAAAAAAACAATCGGTAAGTCCTTCAAGATGCTCCGACTAGCTTATGACTAAACTAAAATGTTTAATATGATTTATTTTCTGTTATGGTGGGTGTTTGCCAAATGAATTGCAAGATAGGGAGCATCAACAATTAAAAATGTAAGGCCTTGGCATTTAAAAAAAAAAACAAGAAAATCTATGACATAAGTAAGTGAAGATATTTATCTTTTAGGGGCAAAAATAGCGTCTGTCCATTACTCATTATCTGATGAATATTGCAAAACGTTATATGTGAACAATTCGCAATATGATCTTTTTTTATATACAGTGTGTGTCAAAAATATTTGTTAGGGGTTAAATACTTTTTAGAGTAGCTTAGAAAAAAACAAGACTATGTTTTTTGTCTTTATATTCTACAGATAACTACATTACTCCAAGAAGGTTTGAAAGATATCGACATTTTTGGCCTAAAATAGTATTTATATACTGACTTTTTTTTCGGGAAATTAATTAATATTTACCTTTAGACACCCCAGCTTGTCACATTTCTTTCTGTTAAAAACTCTCAAAATTCTTCTTTTTCAATCAAACTGGATTCACACAGACCAGTGCAACAAACTGCTAAACTGTCAATGTGAAGATGAGACAGTTACATCGAATCCTGCCATTTTCAATCATAAAAAACACATTGCCAAAGATTGGGTTTTTTGTGTTGAATTTATGTTGCAAGCATATCTCAAGAATGTTCAATCTCAAGGTCATAAGGTTCTGCTGCTGTCCTTGGTCCAAACAATAAAGTTAAGTCTGTCCTCCCTTTGCTAGTTTCTTTCCAAAGCTGGTTTCAAAACAGGAAACACAAAGTATCTGACTTTAAAAATCCCCAGAACTTTATTTTCTTTTAAATACAATACATTTGATTTGAGCAAAACATATGCAAGGCTGGGCTCTGCCCTGGATACAACCTTCTAAACAGCATGTGGTATTTACTAGGTGCTAATTGGACTCTTCGAAAATAAGCTCCCGAATTTACTAATGCCTGTTACAACTAAACATGACATTGTACTGACAAAAACATTACTTTTAGGCATTCCATGTTTTCTTTTTTTAAATAAAATAAATAAATAAAAATAAAGATATTCTCATATATTTTAACATTAACTGTAATAACATAAGATATTTGAACCTTTCAAACAAAAACCTCTCTAAACCTTCCTGAATATACTACAAACGATGTAACTACCAACCTGATGACTGTGATTCCGAGTTTGTCTCATTTTAAAGCTGCAAACTGAAGTGAATAAAAAGCAAAAAACTCACAGATCTTAAATCGACTTAACTTAGTACTAGTACATAATACTAGTACCTGTCAATGTAGTTAAGACTCTTACACGTACTTATCTTTCTATTCATGCCTCTCAGTAAATCTCCATCTTAAATAACTACTCACCAGAGCTTTGGCGTTAGGGTTGGCCTTCTTGTCAACGATCACCTTCGCCACCTTGTAGTGTCCACAGTGGGCGGCCACGTGCAGCGCCGTCAAGTAATCGTTGGTCACGTCGTCCACTGGAACCTCGTGGTGCAGCAGGAGCTGGACACAGTTGAGGTGGTCGCCCTGCGTGGCCATGTGGAGAGGTGACAGCCCGTTCTAAGGGAGAGTTGGGGTGAGAGGTCAGTTAACCTTTAGGGTCTTTGTTTGGATAAAGAGTCACGATCGATCCAAACCTTGGTCTTGGATAGAATCGGAGCCCCTCTGTTCAGCAGCATCTCCACCACCTGCTCATGACCACTCCTCGCTCCGCAGTGAAGAGGAGTCAGACCGTCCTGTCGACACATTCAACTGCTTTATTGACATTCAATTATCTGACCTTTGGCAATTAATGTTACAGTTGGGGTGAGGAAGGTCTGCTATTTGTGATATAATGTTCCGAGTCCGCATGCACCTTTGAAACAGGCTTGATGGCTTTACAAACTAAAGATTAAACTTGCACACTTTTATATTGAAAAATCAGTATGAGCAGGAACCTTGGTCCGTGCATCTATCTTCGCTCCTCTCTCCAACAGCAGCCGCACCATGTTGCTGTTCCCACGTTTAGATGCTACATGCAGTGGAGTGATGTCATTCTAGGGAAGGGGGAAAAAACCACAATTTTGTCACCTTAACTCAATATTATTTCGTTTTTTAGAGTCATTGGTCAATGAATCCAATCCCAGATTGATTTTACAGAATGAAGATGTTACCCGTGCTTTGAAGTCCACGGCGGCTCCTCTGTTCAGCAGCAGCGTGGCCACGTTGATGTTGCCGTAGTGAGACGCGATGTGAAGAGGAGTGAATCCGCTCTGAGAAGGAGGCACAGGAAAACACAATCAGAGAGGAAAGAAACAATCCAGAATAAGTTTGAAGCGGTGAGCAAAGCGTGACGGGACATCAAGAGGCTCAAAGCTGGAAGTTTAAAACTAGCAGGTGAAGTTACATCGTCTTACATAAAAAAACAACAGGTGAAAATCATGCAAGTTAAAATGCATGTACAAGTAAAATGCCAAAAATCTAACCTCTTAAATGCAATTCTTTAAATCTGAGCGAGAATAAACATGCAGGAGATCATGCGTTCTCAAAGTATAAATTCAACATCATGTCCTTCTTAACCAGAATTCTGCACTTTAATCTTGGAAAGTTGCTGTTAATACTCACAGCCGAAGACAAGATGATGAAACGTTTGACTATTAATATTTGTTAATTTCTTAGCATGGTTTTCTCCGCAACAAAAAAATGAAACGTATCAAGTGTCATAACAGTAACATGCATGTACACACACACAAGGTTTTAAATATGGGTGTGTTCCAAGAGCAGTGAGGTCAAAGTAACTATACAATTGTACATAACCATGCACATGCATGTGTCTGACAACATTAGCTGTGGATTATTAGAAAAAATATCCAAAAGTCAAAACAATATATTTGCTGCTATAAAGACCTAAAACACCATTAAAAGACTAATGTTCAATTCAACAACCAGTCCAATACTAGAACTATGTACATATTCTTATAAACACATTGTGTTAGACATCATTCTTTTTCTTCTAGGCAGATTATTTTAGTTAATTATTTTTCTCACTTCCGTCTCCAACACATAAAAACGTGACGCAAGCTGTGCTATGAAACAGCAGAAGCTTTCATGCTAGCAGACAGAAGGCTTTGCAGTGAGAGGAAGAGAGAGGGAGCAGAGCAGAGGGAAAGTTCTACCTCTGTTGTTCGATTCACCATCATCTAGAGAGCAAAGAGGGTGAAGAGAGAACCCGGATGAGAGAGAGAGAAGGAGATAATGAGGTGGTTAGTTCACCACAACAAACACACCAACACGATGGTCGCACAAAGCTGTAGGATGAGTGTGACGACAATGCGGTTGGATTTTAATGGCAATAGGTAACGCAGATGTAAAGATGAGTAGAGGAATACAATTCCTGGGTGAGACACAGTTAATAACTTTGCTAATGGATTAAACAAGTGGGTTGTATTAGCTTGCAGGGTGTATTTTAAACCAGTTCATCTATGGACAGAACCATGAGAATGTTAAAAAAAAATAAGTCAAGAACGAGTCACCCTCATGGTGACTAGAAGCTAATGCTAATCTTGTTGTTAAAGCTCAGTCTTTTCTTATTGAAATAGTCTGTAAATGGCATCTTAGTACAAGAAATGTTTAAATTTCTTGTATAGTAGTACTATTATATATCCCAAGCCAGTCCTCAGGCACCTCTACAGAACCAGTACCTTGGACTCCACATCGGCGTTGTGGTCGTTCTGGAGCAGCAGGGCAGCGGCCTTGGTGTCATCTTTCCGGGCAGCGATGTGCAGCGCCGGGAGTCGAACTTTCCCTTTGGTGTCATTTTCCAGCAGGAGAGAAACCACTTGGTCATGACCCTGCTGCAGCGCCACTGCCAGGGGGGTGAAACCATCCTGTGGATGGACGGAAGAGCAAACAATCAGCATCAAAACCGTCATCACAATTTCACACTGCACAATAAATGTAATATTGCAGATTTGAGCAAGATCCTTTAAAATGTTTTGTAATGTTTTGGACAATCAATTTAATTTACATTTAATCATACACATTTATTTAGTTGATATGCTATAAATATGTTTTATCACTAAATAAGAAAAAAAAAGTATACGTTCAATTTGGCACTTTAGCAGTTGAATGTTAGTTCCAATCTAATATTATTTGATGACTAATACATGTTTTTAAAAAACACTTTTTTGGTTTCATATGATCCTCATGTTCCTCACCATTACTCTCACAAATGCATCAATACTTAAATAAAACATTTTTGTAATAATTTGATAATATTGGCTTGAAATGTCAAAATCTCACCAAAATGATACACACAACCCAAATAGATCAACATCGACAAATCAGGCAAACAAATACCTGTGTGTGTATGCGCAGATATTTTTTAAGCATAAAAGGGCGTTGCCCCCTTCACAGAGTCACACTAAATCTTTTAATGTGAATCATGTATATTTCAGTTGAGGTACTCCTTTGTGGAATCATGTAAATCTGCAGTAAAATCCGCAGGAAATGAATATAAATAAAGCTCATTTCCTGGGGGATAGAAACATGAGCATGTGTGTGTGTGTGTGTGTGTGTGTGTGGGGGGGGGGGGGGGGGGGGGTGTGTGTGTGCGTGTAGGAATGTACGTTCACGTATAAATGGAGAGGAGCTCATCAGCAAACATCAAAGAAGATGCAAATAATGTGGGGGCGCAGACGGCATTTTAACAAACACACATTTATAATCAGAACCATGTCTGAGAGCTACACACACACAGCCAGACCTCGGGCCACAGAGGAATAGATATGAAAGAGAAGACGAAGTGATGAGACGTCCCAAAACTCCTCTTTGCTGTTTCATCTGCTTCATTACTGGGTCAAGATTCAACAACAACAACAGCAGTTTCAATGTGTATGTGCATTTGGTTGGAATTTTATTTCAATCATCATTGAAAGTCCTTTCATTAATAGATTTTTAGTCAATAAACTACAAATAGTGCAGTTCAACGACCATTTTGAAAAGTTGTTACACTTGAAAACATGTTAACCCATGTATTATATTCATGTGTAAAATCATCTGACCAAAGATATTTAATACAAAATGTAATTGAATGAAATTATTTTCTTTAATACATTTTTTTTCATGGTACATTCTGAATAATACCAAAATATTACCTTGTCTTCATAAACGTAAGAAAGATGCACCTAAATTATTTAAAAATACAAACAATACAAATTGTTTGTATACTACTAAAAAGTGAAACAAGTAACTATACTCCCAATCAATACATTTATCCATAGTTTAATTTGTATTTAATTTATTTAAAAATATATATTATAGAAACAACAGCAGACTTTTGTTAATGTCACTACAAATGTGAAATATTCGTTGTAATCTAAAATACTGAGACCATTTCCTAATGTACAGCAAAACTGAACTAATGCCCAGAATTCTCAGTCGTTTTCTGACCAGCATTCTTCGTGTGAAGCAGAAAAGAAAAAATATAAATTATTAACGTCGATGGATTCCAGCTTCAAGCCACGATAACATTTGCAATAAATAATTTAGCTCCCTCTACTGGAGTCTAAGGGTAACTGCGCAGAGAAGTGGAAGGATAAGACAAAGAACTAGAGACGAGATAAAATCCAAACGACAATTACAACTTCATTTAATTTGTTTCCTTAAAACTGTGTTTGTATCACTGCATTGCGATGTTGTGAGAAAGCCACACCATTATTAAGCAATGTATTATACAAGCTTGAAATAAACCTGACATTAATTTAACACCAGATATTTTCTTTACATATTATTCATCCAATAATTTCCCACTTTAAGGTAATATAAGCTGAGAGGGAATTACAGTGAATCTAATGCAAAACTTCCAAAAAGAGTTATATATAGTCCCATATCTACTAATCAGAACTGATTCCATCCATTCAAATATGCCAAAATAAAACTATATTTATTAACATTAAACTGTGATGTATATTGGTTTTTAATTATTCATCTGGCGGACACAAAAATAAGCATAGGATAATCACAAGGTCACAGCTGGACAATCTGGTGTCCCAAGAGCAGAGCTGAAGGTCACTGAGACAGACTGTGGCTCACTGCTGCCCCCTATTGTCGCGCAGCTCCCACACAAAACACACAAAAACTGCTGATGCCGTTCATATTCTACAATCGACCGCCAGCATTCACTAATTTACCACTAAGACGCGTTAGCAGCTCATTGTTATGTGTAATTACGGGAGTATAAACAAGCCACATGTGATGGTGTGTGTCTGGTCTGTGCTGTGTGTGTCTTCACCTCCGTGGCGATGCTCTGGCTGGATCCATGTTCCAGTAAGTACTGAACCACATCCATATGGTTCTCCTGGGCCGCCATGTACAGAGGAGTGAAGCCATTCTGGAGAGGTATACAGAAAATATTTTAAGAAATTATCCTGGTTGTGGTTATTGTGTTGCATTTGTTTGGATCACTTTATTTCTGCGTGGAACTTTTATGACTCAAGGTAACCAACAACGTGCTCGACACAATGTGGTTTGTGACGAAACCGACTGAAGCATGAACACATTGAAGGTCGCATCGGTGAATATAAAAGGAGGTAGAACAAAATGTTTCCTCGAGTCAGATGACCCTGAGTGTTTAATGTTTTATGCGAAAAAAATAGTGTGGGCGACACATTCCTCACCCCTGATAGCATCACATCATGCTTGGATGCGCACAAAAACAGAGTTAAGAATATACTGATATAAAACATTTGTCAACACAGAGAGACTTTAACGTTTAAACTCTGGTGGAGCCTGAGAAATCAAATGATATGCAATATTAAAAAAGTGTGAAAAGTCCAGACTCAGATTCATATGGTTGTCACACAATGTAGCATTATTTAAAATAATATAATATGGCACAAAATCATGTTTTATTTCTGTTTTGAGTCACTGTTTTACCTCTACACAATTACTGAAATGTTTATGCAAAGTCATTAGAAAACATAAGATTAGAACACCGAAATTAATGCTGTTAAATAACACAATGAAACACTTTGAAAAGTGAAAAGTATTTTCCCTTCATGTATAAAGTTCCTGGTATTGTTCATTGCAGAACAAGGCAAATTCACTGACATCCTCTGTGTTGCTATGGCGACAGCAGCGGGAGGTTCACTCAGTATTGAATATGGGTCAGGCAGTGGAGAAACATGCTGACGCAGCACAAACGCAGACACTTCCACTGACTACGCAGACGCGAAGAAAAGTTGAATGTGTGTGTGTTCGTGTGTGTACCTGAGACTGGGAGTTGACATTGGCTCCATTGGTGACCAGTTCCTTGACGACATCATTCTGACCAGCTAAAGATGCAATGTGCAGGGCTGTGTTCCCCTTCTGAAGAAAAAAAATGGTGTTTATTATTAGATATTATGCTACAGAAAACAACAACCTTTTAGCATTTGAACGATTTACAACCGTATGGAGAGGTATCATATATACCTCTCCACTCAAATGTTTTTAATATATTTAAATAATACCCAAATTATTTCCTGTCCATAGAACTCCTATACATTACATGTCCTTGTTATTTCCGCCGTACAGTTTCATCTCTTATCGTCTAGATTCTTCTAATAGTCCTCTAGACAAAAGTTGACTCCAATATTCTAACGCTTGAGCTCAACAGATTCAGCAGATTATAATGTTTTTATAGAATCTTTTACTTTGCTTTGTATTGACATTTTATTATCTCTTCATATTTTTTAACTTTTTGGTTTTCTTTTACCTCCCAATAACCCCTTTTCATTGTAAACAAGTGAACACACCAGGGCCGGGTCTAGACAGGCATGTATGAGGGGGCAGCCACAAATCTTGAGGGTGGCATTGTGCTGTTACTTACTTACTTACATGTAAGTTTGAGGGGACACAACATTTATTTGAGGGGGCCAGGCCCCCTCTTGCCCCTGCCTAGACCCGGCCCTGGAACACACACTGACTGGTTTAACTGAGTTCATGTCTGAGAACATCATGGACACGGTGAAGCAGTTTAGATAAAGAATCCTGGTGAGACACATTTAAGTGAATAACACAGTCAAGTGAGGAATCCGGCTCCGGCTCCTTCTGCGTCTTTGTAACTTGTGGTTTGATGCACAAACCAATAATAGTGACAGTGTGTTGGAGTGATTCAAACACCTTGGTGGATGCGTCCACGTTGGCGCCCTGCTTGATGAGCTCAGCCACCACCTCCACATGACCCTCCTTAGATGCCAGATGAAGCGCGTTCAGACCATTCTGGACAAAAAAACGGCAGAGATTAGCATCAAGCTGGGACTAGCAGCAGCTCCCTCGCTTACTGTCCGAGCCAAACGGACCAAATGATGTTGTTTTACACCTAAAAGAGTGACTAATGTGTTGATTTAAGTGTGTCTTTAATAGATGTTGGACTCTATTGTACACATCAGTATGTGTCTGTTTGTACAAAACTCTCTTTTCATTGAAATATTAACATTAGAAAATGTGTTTAAGCCCAGTCCACCTCCAAGGGACTTATTGTATAAACAAAGCGCTGTGTGATTAGCGCTGAAGAAATAGTAAAGACATTATTACGTCATAATGGACTCTACTCTTGAAACCTCTCGTTCGCCGAGATTTCAGACGGGAAAGAACTTTATAAAGTAATAAATGCAAAACATGGTCATGATGAGAGACTTACTGCGTCTTTAAATGAAAGAGCCATCACATTTTCTTTTCTAAATAATCATAGTATCTGCCACTATCTAATGTCCTTGTTATTTGTGTGGTAAATATTAAAAACCTCATTGAACTCAACCACACTATAACCTGCAAAATGTGTAATTAGAAAAACAAAACTTTGACCAAACTTTCTTTCTACAATGTGGCAAAAGGATCTTTCCTTCCTATCTTGCAACTGATTCCAATCCAGGTTAAACCAGGCTAATGTAATTACTGACTCAGAAAATCTGATATGCCTTCAAACTGTGGTAGAAAAAATTGGGAATCAACAAAAATCTGTGACTTATTAATTGTAGAAATTGCTCTTCTTTGAATTTCTGATGGAAGTCTGGCCAGCCAACTGTCAAGAATACAATCATGATCTCGCCTATTCATTCATTTCCCAGAGTTTCTGTCCCACATGTGGACTAAAGGTGGGAAATGTATTCTAGGATTGAGTTCACAAAGGTACAATGGAGGGAAAACATTTTTCCATCAGTCAAGCTTAGTCACCACTCAGTTTTTCCTGCCAACATTAACACAGCTTTAACATAGTCGGCTCAACAAGTCCTCACGTTACTAAGATGAAAAAATCATGGTGAGAAGTTTCCGGAGCAGGACCACTAGACTGAGTAACTTTTTATCTCACAGGTCCTGCTCTTTACACACATTATTTATTACTAGTATTCTTTAATGTATTGCTACCTCCTTCAAGGGGCTTTCTGAATAGAATATTGTCATTGTAGTTATCAATATTAATCTTAAACAAATCTCAATCAATTTCTTGAGACAGAAGTTTTTGAATCCTTGAATCTGCCTTAAACTACTTAAACATTCATGACTTCTCTATGAAATGAAGCAAATCTGGCAAAAATGTTTTTCCAAAATGCTTAACAAACTGGTTCAACTCGCACAAAATGTGTAAAATGATCTTGTGAACATACCTGATTACAAATATTGATGTCGACTCCATTCTTCAGGTAATCTAAAGCTTTCTCTAAATTTCCTGCTCGAGCCGAACGAAGGTAGCAGGCGTTGACGTCAGTCTGCAGAGAGACAGAGAAACACACCAGTTAAAACAGTTTTATTTCAGCTCGATCAGGCCGTAACACACACACACACTGCAATATTTTCTAATGCATTTGCTTCATCAATACTTCATCAGTGTTCAACATCCTGGTCACAGTGTGATGTGGATTGTTGGTCCAGCGTGGAGGTAAACAAGCAGCAGAACAGGTCTGAGTTTATCTCAGATTTCATGGCTTTGGTGCTCTAGCTATAGTTACAGTCCACCCTGGTAAAAGAACAGCTGCTCACATACACACACATGCAGACGTACACATGCACACACTCACACAGACCAGGGACAAAGCATAAGAGCTCTCCAATTACCCTCCGACCGTGATTGTAGAACACTTTTCCCAGTGAGTCGACTTCGGGCAGAAGCAGAGATTGTGTTTAATAATTCAACTATTTCTTTGGACCTTCAACCACGAATCACGTGTCATTTACGAAAACATTTATTTAGAAAACAGCTGCTGTATTATCCATCTCAACCCTGATATCATGGTTGTCATGTGACTGCTCGCTGCACCAGAACGTCTGTTGTTGTAGACAGATTATTGGCTCCGGTCAGTTGCTGAGCTCATTTCCCCTCTAGTCAATGGATACGATCTCAGGTCACACACAAAGACACAAACACACACACAAATGCGGCAGGTTTCTAGTGTCAGCATCAGGCCTGTCGCACTTCCTGTATGTTGGAATGTGACTTTGACTTTCCCCTACAGTTGTTGGGTACATATACATGACATGAAACCTTAGAATAAAGTTCTACCTAACCTAGAACAAAAATATACTGAGTATAGAATGACTTCCATTCAGTATCACTACAGTTTTAAAACAGGACATTTTATAATTCACAGTTACAATAATTGTGATAAGCAAGACAGCTAACTGCTAGCAAAGAACATATTTGCTAGCCAATAACATACGGTATATGCTAGCAAAGAACATATTTAGAAAGCAAATACAGGGTTTTATAAATTGCTACAGAATAATGTGCTCAAAGAGCAAACAAGTATTTCAGAAGAGACTCTCACCAGACAAAACAATGTTTACTTCTGCTGGGCGACATTTTCCTCCACAAATGACAACATGCTAAGCTAAACGTGCTAACAGTCTGATAAGCTAATGCCAAGATAATGCTAAAACGAACTCCTCACTTGATTAATATCTACTAAAAATAAATATTAGATTTAAATACAAGACGAGACTTGTCCCTTTTTGAATCCAAAAATACCAGTTCTCTGCATCATAGCTTTAACTGAAAGAGGGTAATCAAGGTCATTGAGAAAAGCTCATATTCAAACACATTTTTATTGGACTTTACAAAACTTTCACAATAATCGTTTAATTCATCATAAAGTTATATGGCATCGAATTCATAGATGATGATACATTTAAATAATAATCCAACCAAAATATACTTGAGTAAAAAATTTAAATTCATAGAAATTCCATCTCCAAACATGGAAATATTTATGTAAAACGTACGTTCGTTTAACATGAATCTAAACTAGACCAAACAGATGGTGGTTTGAGCCTACAGCTAAAAAACACTTAAACTGTCACCAATTCACCACCAACTCATAACACAAGTCCCTGAAGCACAAACGTGCATCCAATTTATATCTTTCATCAATTTCCCTTGAACCTGCATCAACCTCAGATCCTGGATTAACTTTGGACATAATCTCTTCTTGATAGAAAACAGTCTGTTACGGTACATGTGAAGATTATGGGTTACAGAAACAACATATTGTTGGAGACTTCAAATCAGGATAAAAATAGATCACTATGATGAAAATGTTTTGTTTTATTAATTTTTTTTCAGATGCTTAAAGATTCTATGACAAAATAGTAAAATCCAAATGACGACGTGTGCGATGAAGAGGTGTCGATAAAGTTGCAGTTGAATGTCGGTTGGTGAAAACAATTCTAGGAAACACACTTTGAAAGGTGAAGGCGGTGAGGTTTATTTCCTTTGTGTTGAGCAGGTTGCCAGTGCGAGCCAGAACCACAGCTGCCACTATTCAGTCCCACATGCTAGTCCAGTCCCACGTTTTGGCTCAGCAACAAGAAGACTTGTTATCGTCTAGTTTGCCAGCCGTATTAAGAATTTTGACCACGTACACAAGACAATAAATCTTCCAAA